>NC_088328.1:15754166-16060000 GCF_036884655.1 Musa acuminata AAA Group | reverse complement strand
TTAAAGACAATTTTATATTGTAGTTAAAAGGAATACAATTGAAGACTCAATTATATTTTCTACTCTTATTAGGAACGATGAATACTTGATTACGTATAGAAACAATCATAACTATAAATTAATTAATTAGTCTTTTCTAACTATTGCAATATGTGGGAACATTCCATCTAATCCATGTTTAACAAAATCAACTATCAATAGGTTTCATGACCTCACAACGTCCATTCCACTCAACTGTCATAATACCTATCAATGTAAAAAAAAAAAAAAAGCAATTAATTGCGGAGATAACATACATATAATTAGGCTCAAAACCAACGTTACTTGAGATATAGCAAAATAGCACTTATCATGAATCCATATTCCAGCAACAAAATGAGACTAAAATTGAATCAGAAACTAAGACAAATCTAATGATTTCCTTGGCTGTTTTTATCACCATATTCACCATGGACTTTGATAATGCAAGATTTTGTATCTAATATGATCATTGGGTGTCAATAGCTTATGTTCCCAGCAGAATTGAAATGATGTCTCCAATGCAGAGTATTCAGCTCATATTTTTTTCTCACGATTCTTTGAAAATATACAAAGAACTAGATAACAGTTTGTTTTTACAATATGCAGATTGAGAAAAGAATGAGATCAGGATCCATCAAATCCTAGATTGATCTAAATTTCAAAACTTCCAAACACAAGATTCTCTCAACTGGATGACTTGGGAATTTTGAACTGCTTTTTCAGGAACTGAGAGGCCTCAGAATCACTTCGATGACATAAAATCCTTAGAAGAGTTTTTGAATCAGCTCCAAATTTGCTTCTGCCTCCTTGACTGACATCTTTCAAGTCGTCGATCAGAACACGTGTCTGTGAAGATATCATAAACCTTGTTAGAAAAATAGAAAAGAAAAGAATGATAAATAGAACAAAAAAAAAATCAAATTAAATACTCAAACCATTATTTAGAATAGTTGGAGCAAAACTCATCTGCTCAAAGCTATATTACAGGCTCATCTATTGAATGATTATTCCTGCAAGTAGGTCTACATGTGAATTTCTCCCTCTGCTTTTCCCCAAAAACTATTACTGTTAATGATAGGATAGTCTACCAAAAACTCGAATCCAGCATTTTGATTGTAACCTCACATTTGTCTGGTGTGGCATTTCAAATTCCAAGTGATTTGGGCAAGAAATATGAATGCTGCCTGTCATGAGCATGCACAAGGAAAATATAACTATGAAGATATTAATTTCATTTTAGATCTTTTGCATAACATTCATATGATAGTTATTTACTACAGTATAATCAATATTAATTTATAATAAATATATCACACTACTTACTAGTAAATTATTTCACTATTACTTTCCACTATTATCTTTTACACAAATTTACCTATCATATTTTTTTGTACATATTTCATAATCAATATCAATTTATAAGAAATATATCATACGAATTATTAATTATTATTTAACTATTCTTTTCCACTATTATCTTCTATACTAATTTACCTATCATATTTTTCTTACATATTTGTTTTGAAAAGTTAGATATCTTACATAAAATTTATTTAATATTTTTCCAGCATTTAGCTATTTCTATTATTTTTTATTTTGCAATGCTCTCTCAATCATTCCCCAACATCATCCAATTAATTAGATCCAACCAAGCCTGCCAATCTTATCATGCTGCCTAGTCTATGGATCTTGCAAGGATGATCCATTGCATAAGGTGCCGTTAATGTGGGACCTATGATATTGTTATAAGGGCTAAAATATCATTCCGGTCGAGTAGTATTTCATGTGTATTACAAATGACAAAGTCGAATGCTTTCGGCTGTAGCCAAAAGTTGTGGGGTTTGACTTGTTACAACATTTATAAGGTACAAGTAGGGAAAGAAAGCCAAGAGAGGATGATATTATATGCACAAGCTATATCTATAGTAGGATAGCATATGTGCAATGATGTTTTTAAATTAAAAACACCTATCTTATAACTGGTATTTCTCGGTGTTTCTGCTTTAGACTTGTCGAGTTATGTTACAGTTATTTTATTTTTCTTGCTATCCTAATATGATAGTGAAACAAGATACAATACCTCATAGCTAAGCAAAGTTATTACAGGTCGAACACGTGCCACTAGATTTTCGACAGTCCCTCGAGGCAACCCATCTCCACCAGATATGAAAAATTCCTGCATATCACAAAGTATCAAATTGCATAACATTCTCGTCTTGAAGTCAATTGCTACTATATTTCCATTGTAAGTAGGAAGAGGTTCATGCAAAAGGTTCACAAAGTAAAACAAGTTGCAAATCAGTAACAAAAGTCTTTTTTGGCATAAAGAATGAGAATATAAGTACATTCAAGAACATCAGAAGTTTGAAGTTAAGCTTCACGAAATAATATCAGTTTTACCAAGTTAAAACTAATTACAAACCATAGGAGACACACTGAATATATCAAGCATAATATATATTGATTCTCAGAAGCTTATTCAGAAAAGATGAGGCAAATTTCTACCTTTAAGATTTCAAGATCATCTTCAATAAACTTAGCATCACTAGATAAGAAAATACGTGAAGGACCTCCATCAAGTATTACCCGCAATAAGCCATCCTACACCAAGAAAACTAGAATATAAAAACCACTCTAGCATTAAGGTAATCTCCAAATTAGTATGTATGAAGTACCAATGATGCTTGGAGGAGCCCAGTGACAATGCGATCCCTGAGTGGTTCAACAATCACATCACAAAGCTGATTCAAAACCTGCAAAACCCAACAGTGACATCAACAGTATCAAAACTTGCACAGGCTCAATAGCAAAACAAGGAACAAAATAAAGACCAGATTATTTACATGATGTTAATGAGAGATGGAAAATTAAGAACACTGGGGACTTTTAAGAAGGATTCATAGTAACTACATAAACGAGCACATAATATAAGGTACTGTGTCGATTGAAGTTACAAAGTTGGTACTCTATCTGGATCATTCAAAAGGTTTGATGCCATCAAAAAGGTGTACCTCCTAGACAACAGATGAATCACTTAAAGCTAAATTCTGTCAGCAATCAGAAGATGTTGACTCACAAGTATATCTTTTAAGTGTTCCCCTACTCATTCCTCTTGTTAATATAATGTGAATGTCCATGTTTCTGAAAAATCTACATTCTTACATTATTGTTTTTATCTTTTGATGCAAAGCTATCAACTTATTTAATTAAGGTTATGAATCAAGGAGTACAAAATGGAAAGAGGCAAACAAAAGGAAATGTTATAAGTAGGATATGCATCCTGTAGACAAAAACCCACACTTCCATGAAAAAGGAATCTCCATTACAAATTTTTTAACTGTTCCAAAGTTCTGTAGCAGACATTCTGCTTCAAGATTTCCTTTCAGATGATCATGCTGTTCCTAGCCTCCCATATCTTTCAGAATATGCAGGCAATAAGGGCATCCCATGCAAACCTGCAGTTTGCTACAATCCATTTTCGTCAAGCGGCTCAAAGACTTTAGGCTGATGCAATGAGTATCAATGCTTAACACAAAGCCTCCCTCCCTCCAGATTTGCATAGAGATTTTTGAAGCCATTGGGGCCTATAAAAACCCCACCCTTTCCTGCATGAAAGGGCACAAAAGCATTGAGATATTCTTAAGTTATTGGGGTGTACATGTGTTGTAAACAAGTGCTAGAGTTCTCCTCCCTTTCTAAATTTTGAGATCATTCAAGAGAGGTGTGAGACTTGTAAGTGTCCTCTCCTAAGCCTGTGAAAAGGAGAAAGCGCTGTAAAAGGTCGACAACTGAAGAGACTATGAACAACAGCTCCATCTGGATGTCCACGCCAGTCACAAACTGCATCTAGTTCTCACTCATTTTTGAGGACATGAAACAGAGCAAATTACCTTTGATGGCCAGCCACATCAAGTGTTACACTCTGTTTGGTGTTGGGCTTTTCCATAGGCTTTCCAACTGGCATATTCCCCCATAGTTCCATAATCTGTAAAAGAATGCTCTCGGAGAGGAATCTATTATCACCCAATTCCACCTAGTGTGTCCCTCAACTAATGCAAAAGCATTTACTTTTTCTTAGATAGTTTGCAATTAAATTTCAAACCCATAGTGACATTACCATGTGTACATTAAGGTTAAATGGTTAAATTCCCTTGTGGCCAGTTTTGAGAAAACTTCATTAGGTTGCCATCAGGCCTCCACTTATGGATCCCTGTTTATGTGTTTGGTCCATGTCTTCTTTTTTTGGCATCGGAATTAGTGTAGCATATAGGTGAAAGCTAACATTTACAATAAATACACACAAAAAACTCATGTATCTACCAGTGGAAACTAGGTGTTTTGTAACCTAGAAATAGGCCACACCAATACAACATGCCATTCCTTGGTTCTGCACTCATTGAAGATGACAAGCTTCAAGAATATTGATCTACTAGCAATTTTTTTATGGAATAAGTTGTCAACAAGGCTAAATTTTGCACTGCAGTTCCCATTCTGAAAGACAATATCGAGTAAGTAATAGTATGACTCTAATTCAAAAGATGGAGGTATGAGACTAAAACAACAAATAGTCTTGTGCAAATTATTCAACACGAACTATCTGATCATAGTTTTTTTGTTTTTTAAGAAAGATTCGATCAAACATGACTTGTACCAATTGTAATTGCACTTTCTCAAACTTATTTCTTCTCAACTGCCTAACAGTTCCTGAATTACCCACAAATGGATAACTTACCACATCAAAAGCATCAATAAGTACCTCCAGCCTGGCCTGAGGAACATTATGCTTATATAAATTTTCAATAAATGGCTCCCTCAAATCCCAAAAAATGATTTTTGTTCCTGAAGAAAGCATATAAGTACAGTCAACAATCTATTATTAGAAATCTTTAAATTTAAGGGCAGATCTAATAACATGAAATCTTACCTGAAAATTCACATATCCTGTCGATAGCTGCATTGATGTCTTTTCTACTTCCATCAAATGCATTCTTCTGGTTCACCTTAAAGCTTATAGATTTCTCATTCATTGATCGTCCTGGATAAAAATTGAGAATATAATGCACTTAGTTATCTTTTCTTGCAAAATTCCCATTATCCTGAATTGTTTGCAATTGCAGTTTGTAAACTACAGATATAAATTTACAACACAACAGACTCATCCCTTGTCTGATTCACAAGTAGTCATTCCATTATGGTCAATACATTGATTACAGGAAAGTTCGAAATCAAAGCAAATCCACTCACTAGTAATTAATTAGTGTGTAACCTTGTAAATTAAAGAAAAGGCAACAAATAGCTACCACAACTAGTAGAATTAATAGCCGACCATCTCAAAGCATGCAAGTTTCATGACCCGTGTTGACTGAAGTATTTTTATTATGTCAACCAAACATTTGGAACCCAATTGTTGATACATTTGTTTGGAGTTTCAGATACCGGATTCCTATCACAGAAGCAACTCTCTTTTGCTGCCTTTTTTTAGTGAAGATTTAAAGGATATAGATTTTGAGGCATCCAGATTAGACTAATTACTGTAGAATACTGTGCTTAGATTTAAAAGCTAGGTCTATCTACATGGGGAGAGACATCCAAAGTGAAGAGAGAGAGAGAGAGAGGGTGGACTACTACTACTACAACATTTAAAATGAAGCGATATTTGCTAGTATTCTTTTGAGTGCAAATTAAAGTGCAGAGAGATATTTTTTTGTTCGAGACCAAATCACCAAGGTGTAACTGATCGCTGTTTGACATTGTGCCAAAATTTAAAAGCTAAGTCCATCTGCATTGTGATATTTGGAGAGAGCTGTGCACAGCGGATTGGTACCCATCTACTGGCATGCTTACTGGAGGGTATGCCCAATATGACAACTGTATCAAGTGTTACACCCAGTATTGAACCAGACCAAGCAAAACTGCTCAGTCCACATACTGATAGCTCATCAGATCAGTAAATTTTGGTCCATACCAACCGATATGGTCAAAAGTAAAGTGCTTGTGCACAATACATAATTTAAACCAGGTCAGAATGCTCCAATTCTCTAAATTCCAACTTGAGACCAGAGTAGAATAAAAGGTAGGATTTTTTCTACTAAATCACTACATCACTAAATGTTCAATGTAACACTACTCAAAACTTCGCTCCAAGTCAGGTCAAACCAGCAATGGTTTCTGTAGACCTGGCCAGATTGTAGCCACTAGCCATAGAACCTGGAAAATACTGCTTCCTTCAGATGAAAGAGGAAAGATAATTTTGTGATCTCCATTGTTTCATCAACCACACCGTATTTAACTTGAGCTTAGAGGTTATAGTTGAAGTGAGGAAACATGAAGTGCTTAAGGGGAATGTCCTTACAGGAAACTGGATACACTACAACATATAAACTCTACAAATATGAAGGAGCCACATCAGCTGAAGCTTCCTACCTTCTTTACCCAAGAGATTGAAGCACATTCTTCAGATTTTCCTTTTCATTGGTACTAGAGGCAATGAATACAATTTTCGTTCCTGAGACCCACGCCAGATCCATGGCCAGAGGTACTGGTCTGGTCCATTTCAGCGTACCATGTTTCCAGTATGCCAGGACATACCATGGTATCTTTGGGGGAGGGAGAGGAGGGGTGGAAGAAGCAAGAGGAAGAAGGTAAAAAAGGAAACGGAATATTTTCAGAAAAAGGAGGGGGGAGAAAGAAGAAGGAAGAAGGAAGAAGGAAAAAAATGGAAGAGAGGGCAGCAGAGGAGATGTACCTGGTGGCAGGCAGCGATGGGTGAAGTCAATCACAAGCCGAGCACTAGTATAATATACTGAACCAGATCGGATCATCTGGTTTGGGTTGCTCGGCCTACCGGTCGAAGGTCAGACCGATAAATACTGGCCAAACCATACCGAACCAGTCAGTTTGGCAATCCTTGAGTAGATTACAATGCAATGAAAAAATTCCAAAAACGATTGTAGCCATTGCTTGAATGTAAATATTTTGATCCATTGCTTGAATGTAAATATTTTGATCCATTTGTCAAATATGAAAACCTATGCATACTTGAAGGTTAGTCACATTGATTACCAGGAAATTTCCCTGGATAATGTGCACATTCAACCTGGAAATGATCAAAGAAAATCTAGCTATTGTCTAACTCCAACTACAACATGCAACTCAAAATTTTTCATTCCTCCAACCCCGTTACGAGAAACCCAGCAGCAGAACCTTCTCCTTAAACTGAGGTATTAAAATTTGTCCCAAACCGTTATGTATCAAGTGGTACTGACCAGTGCAGGCATGAATTGGCATGCAGAACACTCCTCAGACTATTAATGTCTGGTTCAATGGTTACCACCTTGTAGACTTCCTGAACTGGGCTTACCATCTTGTTTTTATCTGTTACAGGCCCTAAAGTGAGCAATAAGCCCATTGCCTGGTCCAAAGACACCAAGAGACTCAGGTTCTCTTTGAGATCCTCAAAGAGGACTAGACAATCCTCTACCTGCCTTCTTCTCACTCTACTTTCTCTTAAATCTCTATTAATTTATAGTGGACCTAGATGATCATTTTGGTAATACGAATAAGTATCTGATTATATTTACATCAAATCTATTATGCTTAAAATTTGTTTGTGTATACATGTATTCTTTAGATACAACTTCTGATCCTTGTTTCATACATGTTTCAATTCATTATTTATTTTTTTTAAATTAAAACCACTTAAATTTTATGAATCTTAACTTGAATTAGAAAGGAAGGAAACAATCCTAAAACATGGTTCTTTTAGATTCCAACTGGTTTAGACCAACTGAAACTCATGTCCTATGGCAGTATGTATCAAGACACTGCCTCAGTATGCTGCTATAAGCCAGACCCTATACTAGTCCGCCAATGGACCACTATGGTTCTGACAGATGAGAATTTTAACCTTGCTGCAAACAACTTTTGTGGCTATTTTTCCAAAATATAGTGCTCCTAGACCTATGCTACCTTCTCATAGGCCCCTTTCATGTCTAAATAATGTGTGATTAATAATACACATCCTTTGAAAAAAAATTTAAAAAATTAACCCCATTTAGTCAAAACAATTTGTAAAGCAAACAATCAATAATAACATTTGATAAATCATATCCTTTAAAGCGAAGGTCATTTAATATTAGTTTAGAATATTAGCAAGAAAAAAATGATAATGCCTTAACCTCCATCACCCATAGCATAAACTGCCATGCTTTTCTAATAAATAGTTCAGGACATGTCCCAAGTGTAGTAAGTTTTATGAAAAGGATGGCATAAAGAATAACAAGTACAGATGCTTACTTATGATAAAATTCTCTGGCTTCTTCCTCGTCCACCGCTCTTGAATGCTGTCTTCCAATTTATTTAATTGAGTAATCGCATACTGTTTATGGTGCAAAGTCCCTTATAAGTAACAAATTGCAACCATGTAAAATCATAGAAAGAATACCAGAAGTATATCAGAGATGATATACAGCAGAAAAGGTCAACAGATTTACCTTTGTTTACCTCACCAAAAAAAATAAAAAAACTCACAAGGGGACTGATCTACTTTCAACCCAGTACACTTAAAATGCCATATTGCAACAATTTAGAACCATCTCAAGTGCATTATAAGTTTCTAATAGATGATAATTTAGAAAAACGACTGGAAAACTTTGTAAAAATGTCAAGAATATAAATTTTGTACATACCAACACAAAATGTTTTTCCAAATCCATATGAAACATTCTGCCCATTCTAAATTTGACCTTCAATGGCCTTTAAATTTCAATATGCATAAGATAGCAAGTACTTTGTGGAAGGAAAAAAGTGCATTAAGAACCCATGGGCACTACTGCACAAGATTGGTCAAAGTTTTCATCCTGGACTCAACCAAGAAACACCAAAGGCTAATGATCCTGAGATAAATCAACAATTCTCAGCACCTGATATTACAACTAATTAAATTTAAGCATGGAATGTATTACCCTAAACACCTGCCCACAACCATGGGAGTTTAAGCCAAGGCAATCCCCAGGAAATGGAGAGGTATAGGATTTAGATTCACATGGACTAAAACCCGTGTTATAAACCATGCACTATATGTAATGCTTAGATGTGTGTGCATAGTAGTACAATCGACACATAAATGACACCTCACTGGTAAGAATCGTGATGCATCATCAAATCCCAAGGTATGATCATTGAACAATTTAATTTTGAACAATTAAAACTATTAAATAACTGAGAATGAAGTGTCTCTAATTCCATGGACTAAATCCAAGAGGATATACGGAGAAAGATGACTTTTTTTGCAAGAAATCTGCATTTTAATTTTAACACAATGGTATACACTACAGCAGGCACTATGATTAGTATACGAGTTCAAAACTTAAATCTTCTTTTATGTTGATTGTACTAGTTAACTGCATGAGTTCAGGCATGCAAAATATAAATACCTTCAACTTAAAGAGTATAAAAAATGAAGTAATTAATATAATGACTGAAGTGAAGAACCAAGGTTGGCAACTACAGGTGACATTCAAAGTCCAAGTAGACTAGCACAGGTATCATTAAATCAACTTCAGCATCATGAAAAGAAACAACAGTAGAAAATGAAATATAAAAAGCAATGCAAGAACAACATATTGAAAGTTAATAGACATGATAGTATTGGCATTATTGCTCAACTTAACAAAATAAACTTTAATTCTAAAGCTTAGATACAAGGATAAGAAAGGTACTCACATGTAGTGTATTCAATCGTACACAGAGTTTTATGGTTGTAAGTGAGTTAATCTGATATGATTTCTTCTCATCAATCAATCTAATTTCTGTTACTTCTTTTTTTACAAAAGCCTTAATTCCAGTTTCCTTCCTGTATCGTGTGAGAACAGGCTCAGGTGGTATCAGATCCTCTTTATTAACTGCAGGAGCCATAGACATGAAGTTACAGTATACAAAAGGTAAACCAAGGAATTAGTAACTTAACTTGAAATCAACTTAAGTGATACAAGCAAAGATAGTTTCCACATATGACCTACCATGAACTGGTATTTCTTAATTTTCTAGAATAGCTGTTACATAATATATTAACAAAAAAAAGGAAAACACGAACGTACCACCTGCTATGTACCAAGAAGTAGGGAAATCTAACAACAGTGCTATATGCAATATGGAAGAAAATGCAGGAAAATGCAAATTCAATCTTCTAATATAAACAATCAAAAGAAAAAAAAAAGATAAAATTCACACAAGCAGATTGAAAGAAAGTAGCATTAATTCTAAACAGATGACAACCTTAAATACAGATATTAAACATCCCGAGTTTCAAATGAATGTCAGCAATCAAAGCAAGAAGATTAAGATAAATAGTTTAAAACAAAACAAAACCAAAATTTTCTAAAGATATTAGTCTTCACCAAGGATATCGATCTCGGGTAGCAAACCCCCACCAGTCCTCCTGACTGACTTATTTAGGAGATTATTCTATCAGTTTTTACTATCATGGCTTTAGCATGAAATGAGATATTGACAACGAGCAGTTTACTAATGATCTGCTGCAAGAACAACATTATGTTCTAAAACAATATCCATACAGTTCCATGTGGAAAAAAAAAATGAAAAGTTTCACTGACATCTTAGTGTAATACTAAAAAACCAGCATGATTGCTTACAACCTGTTTGATTGATAAAATTGATAAAAGTGGTAGAAGAGAAGGGAAAAGAAAGTCGGGAGAGAACAGAAACCAACTAAGATATATTTTCTTGCTCTCTTAAAACCTACTGTTATTAATTCTGTTCGTTATGTGAAAGCAGCACACACACCTTTGCTAATTTCTATTCAGGAACCATGATTGAGAAGGCCATATTTAAAAACAAAGAAGAAAGTCATTTCTTGGGTATCATATTAAATTCACTCTTCTATAGTCACGTAGGTAAAATAGTAGCAAAGCCATGGAACCATAGGTACTAGCATACTCATCTTGGATTTAAAGTCTTGTTCTGGTGCAGACACCTGACAGACAAATCTGCATAACACTGGTTTGGGTCAGCATACTGACACTAAAGATTGGACAACACCATCCAGACTAGAGGGAAAGAGAAAGGAGGTATGCATACTGACACTACAGATTGGACAGTACCATCCAGACTAGAGGGAAAGAGAAAGGAGGTATGCATACTGACACTACAGATTGGACAGTACCATCCAGACTAGAGGGAAAGAGAAAGGAAGTACGGAATGGGCAGTATTTACCAATTACCTGTACACAGACCAGTACTGAGCGGTTCAGAGCCTGTGCCACACAGTACACCTGGTACAAGGCTGGTACTCATCGGTATAGGACCAGCACTGATCAATACAGGGCAACACAGGGTCCAAGCTGAGCAATTTATTTATTTTTTTACAAACTTTTTTTTTCAAAACTTGGTATGTACCAACATACCAACTCTCAGTACGAACAGATAGGGTGCTGATCCGAAACTTGACCGTTACGACACCAGTACACCAAATTGTGACCCTTGGTGATGACATAGACAAGGAGTCATAGGAGAAGAGAAGGAAGCAATAGCGGCAAAGATGCAGATGAGGAGGTGACACTGATGCAGATGATGTGGCAGCAACATGGACCAAGAGGCAGCACTGATGGTAACACATGAGGAGCTTGTGAAGGAGTCATAGGAGTCTAATAAAGGAGCAGACAGAGAAGGAGGAGGCAACAAAGGAAAAAGATAGATAGAGAACTATCAAAATAGACAACTTTATTAAAAACAATAATCATAAAGAAGGGACCCAACACTGAAATAGAACGGGTAGGTTTATTTCATAGTAAGAGATCAGAAGTACTGCTCAGTAAGCCTAATATGGTAAGCTCATCAGGCGATAAGCTCATTTTCATATTAGACTAGGCCACGTGATAGACATACCACTTGATACAACTTAGTTCAATCAGCTCACCCTGACACGGGAGTGCCTAATTTGCTACAACAAGCTCGTCTAAATCTTGCTGATCCTATGGTATTCTCTACAACCGACAATGCTTATTCCATAGCCTTTAATCCAGACCTCTCAAATGTGACAGCCCATAAGCCAAATGAGTTACAAGCCCATTTTCCAAACCTGCTAAAGAGTTAAGGGACGTGCTTTTATAAGTTGAAAAAAACTCATACTCTTAACTTTCTAGCTGTTTCATTAATAGATGGTCTGGTGAGCAGATTTAAAGAGATAGTTAATTCAACTTATCTTCATGACTAAGGAATGCATTAAAAGGCTTAGATATCAATAGTAAAGCAATAAATTTCATAGTTCCCTATGCATGGAGGGTTGTTTCATGCACTAGTATTTATGCACTAGTATTTATTTTGGTATTTTAGAGTTAGAAAGGAGTTCAGAATCTGATTATATTTACATAAACTCTTTGAGTTCTCTCTTTTAACTTTATATCTCTTTGGTTTTCCAAAGAATGATGGGTTTAGTCTTTGTATCTCTTGGATATTTCCTTGAGTAGTGAGTCTTTTTTTAAAGTTTTGTATCCTTGTTTAATTATCCTTAGGGTGGTGAATTTCTGTATCCATTTGTGATTTTAAACTTAGTGAATCCATTTATCTTCATTCCAAAAGTGTTCCTAGCAAATACAACTATCAGCCTTTCAAATTTTATTCCTCATTATCTCGGTATAAGTCTAATATCAGAGCTAAAGGCTAGAGATTATAGAAAGGCGGAATAGAAAAGATGTAGTTAGTGAAGGTAGTGGACATGAAGATGATGTTTAGTCCTTGAGGTTGCAGCTGCAAAGATTGCTACGTAGTCTACAAGAAAAGAATGAAATCATTGAAGAACTTCGGAGAAGAAACAACCAGCATGAAAATGATGCCCAAGAGTTTGGTTCTGATGATGATACACCTCCTCACCCAAGGGAGTTGGGAAGATATCGAGCAAGGTATAGAGACCAAGACGAGTGACAGAACAAGTACAACTCAAAGTTGGATATTCCGGAGTTTGAAGGTAAAATAAATGTTGATGACTTTATTGATTGGCTTAATACGGTGGAAAGAATATTCGAGTTTCATGAACCACCAAAACAAAAAATGGTAAAGCTTGTGACACTCAAACTCAGAAGGAATGCATCTTTTTGGTGGGAAAACTTGAAGAAGCAAAGGGAACGTGGGGGGAAGAGTAAGATCGTATCATGGGAGAAAATAAAAAAAAAGTTGAAGAGGAAATACTTGCCTGACATCTATAGACAAGAGATATTTCTCAAAATCCATGATTTCAAGCAAAAAGATCTTAGTGTAGAGGAATACACAGCAGAGTTCAATAATATCATGTTAAAAGAAGAGCTTGTAGAACCAGAGGAGCAAACCATTGCAAGATACTTAGGAGGAAATATGAGATTGCTAAAGTGGTTCAACTCTAGCCCTATTGGTTTTTTAATGATGTGAGCAAGTTGACTTTAAAAATTGAGAAGCAATATAATTTTCAAAAGGGTTCTCGGTACGAGTCAAAAGAAGGTTATACGAGAGAAGGAAATTCCAAGCCTACTCTCCAAAGCAAGAAGGTGTCAAAGGTGTAAGACAAAGAGTGAAGGATCTGCTAGCAGCAAACAAACACCTAATTCTTCTACACCAAGTGGTCGAAAATATTTCAAATGTCATGAATTTAGGCATATTACTTCAGATTGTCCAAATAGAAGGATTGTTACTTTGGTTAAAGATCATACTGATGGAGAAGGAGATGAAGCAAACGATAAACTAAAATATGATGATAATAAGGAAAAGATTACTTATGTTTATCATGTTTTGTCTATTGTGTTACAACGTAACTTAAAAGTGTCCTATGTGGCTGAGGATGAAAGTTGGGTGAGAAAGAACTTGTTTCATACTAACACTTCTCATGGCAAGGTGTGCTTGGTGATCATTGATAGTGGCAGCTTTAAGAAGATGGTATCTTTGGAGATGGTGCAGAAGCTAAAGTTGGACACAATTCCTCATCCACATCCTTACCAACTATGCTGATTGCAAAAAGGGAATGACATCAAGGTAACTAAAAGATGTTTAGTTTCGTTTTCTATTGGCAAGAATTATAAAGATGAAGTATGGTGTGATATTGCTCCTATGGATGCTTGGTATTTGCTATTGAGTAGACCTTGGCATTATGATAAGAGGGTGTTGTATGATGGCTATAAACATACTTATTCTTTTAAGGTGAATGAAAAGAAGATTGTTTTAGCTCCATTACAACCTTCTGAAACTAGTCCACCAAAAAAGGAAGTTAGTGCTTTTATGTCCTATGGTAAATGCAATGGTGAATTAGAAAGGGGCGGTAATGTTTTGGCTCTAGTAGTAGTAGAGGAGAATGAACAAAACAAGGAGCCACCAGCAATCATAAAACCAATCATAGAGGAGCTTCAAGATGTTATACTGAAAGAGATTCCACATGGTCTTCCACCTTAGAGACATCCAGCATCACATTGATCTTACCCTAGGAGCTGTGTTACCTAATAAGGCAATATACAGAATAAGCCCCAAGGAGCATAAAGAACTTCAAAGGCAAGTAGGTGAGTTGGTGGAAAAGAGACCAATTCGGAAGAGTATGAGTCCTTGTGTGGTTTCAGCCAAGGATGAAAATTTCATATCGTATCGAAGTTTCGAGATTCGCTCGGTACGGTACTATTACCAAGCGGTATACTTCGGTATACCGCTCGGTATATATATATATATATATATATAAGTAAAAAAAAAGGGCGACTACCTCGTCGCCCTTTTTGGCACATGTGGTTTCTTCTCCCCATGCGAGTAGAAAAACGAGGCGACATCGCCTCTTTTATAAATATATATGTATATATATATATATATATATAAGTTGGAAAAAAAGGCGACGTTGCCTCTTTTCTGCTTACGCAGGGAGAAGAAACGCCACCTCGACGACGCTCGGTTTCTTCTCCCCGTGACGCCGCCAAGGATTCTTCTCCCCACGCGGATGAGGAGAAGTCGCCGACGACGTCGAGGCCTCGTTGCCTCAGACAAGGAGGGAGAGCAGCACCGGATCTCTAGGTTCTCCTCTTCTTTCTTCTCACTCAGCTAATACCACCCGGTAGCAGGTGGTGACGACCGATTTAGGGTGGTAACGAGGCGAAAACAGCCTCAATCGACAGTACCACCTAGTAATGGGCGATCTGCGTACCGGTCTACTGGCGGACCGGTACGTACCACCTGGTACGGGCGGTATTATTCGAAATTAAAATCCTTGGTTCCAGCCTTATTGGTGCCTAAGAAGGATGGTTCTTGGAGAATATGTGTAGATAGCCACGCCATCAACAAAATCACAATTGGTTATCATTTTTCCATTCCAAAATTAGATAATTTACTTGATCAATTGTTTGGTGCTTTTATTTTCTCTAAAATTGATTTGAGTAACTATCACCAAATTAGAATGAGGCCTGAAGATGAGTGAAAAACAATATTTAAAACTAGGGATGACTTGTATGAATGGTTGATTATACCATTTGGGTTATCTAATGCTCCTAGCACTTTCATGAGATTTATGAATCACATACTTAAGCCAAGCATTGGGTCTTTTGTTGTGGTTTACTTTAATGACATATTGGCGTACAACAAGAGCGAGGAGGAGCATATGAATCATCTTAAAGAGATCTTTCTTATTTTGATGCTGCAAAAGCTTTATGCTAATCTAAAAAAGTGTGATTTTTTTACTCCTAATGTGGTGTTTTTGAGGTATGTTGTATCAAAAGATGGAATCATGATAGATTAAAGTAAGGTAGAGACTATTCTTAATTGGCCAACACCAGCTTCACTATATGATATGAGGAGTTTCCATGGTTTAACTTCTTTTTACAAAAGATTCATTAAGGGTTTCAGCTCTATTGTTGCACCAATCACCGAATACCTAAAAGGTGATAAATTCAAGTGGACTAGTGAAGCTGATGATGTTTTTGAGCTGTTAAAGGAGTTCTTGCTAAGGTTCGTAATTTCGTACCATACTAGAGTATCGAGCTCAACTCGGTATGGCACGATATACCAAGAGGTACGTTCAGGATTGTCGAGGGAGAGCGACGCCAGATCTCCAGGCCTCCCTTTTCTTCTCCCTATTCTTTCTTCTCCCTCGGCTAATACCACCCGATAGCGGGCGACGACGGTCGAAATCGACTTACTGACCAAATTAGGGTGGTAACAGGGCGAAAATAGCCCCAATTGACAATACTGCTCGGTAACGGGCAGTCCACGTACCGGTCTGTCGTACCACTCTATATGGGCAGTATTATTCGAAATTAAAATCCTTAGTTCTTGCAATCTTATAACTTTACTATCAAGTACAAATCTGGTGTTCAAAACCTAGTTGTTGAGGCATTGAGTAGAAAACATTCTTTATTATCAACCATCGAAGTCAAAATGGTTGGATTTGAGACATTCAAATATCTCTATGAGAATGATGTGGATTTCAGCTCAATAAGATAGAATTATAAATCAGGTTCTTTTCAGCAATTTTCTATCTTTGATGATTTTCTTTTTCGAGCTAATGCCTTGTGTGTTCCATTCTGTTCTTTGAGACAAGTAATTTTGGCTGAAGCTCATGGTGATGTTTTCAGAGGACATTTTGGTAGGGACAAGACACTAGCTCTTGTTCAATCAAATTTCTATTAGCCTAAGATATTTAGAGATGTGAAGAGACTTGTGAAGCAATGCTGAGTGTGTCATTTGGCAAAAACAAAAAGCCAAAATTCTGGTTTGTACACTTCATTGCTAGTGCCTAGTGCTCCATGGGAGGATGTGAGTTTTGATTTCATTTTGAGATTGTCAAAAACTCATAGGAACAAGGATTCTATCATAGTTGTTTTTGATAGATACTCAAAGATGTCTCACTTTATTCCCTACAACAAATCAAATGATGCATCTCATATTGCTAATTTGTACTTCAAGGAGATTCAAAATTTCTTAGTCATTTTTGGAGAATTCTATAGAGGAAGCTCGGTACATCTTTGAATTCTAGTAACTCTTATCATCCACGAATCGATGGGCAAACGAAGGTAACAAACAGAAGCTTGGGAAACTTGCTTAGAAGCTATGTTGGCAAGAACATCAAACAATGAGATCTCATTCTTCCACAAATTGAGTTTATCTACAATTGTTTCATGCATCATAGCATTAGAAAGAATGCTTTTGAGGTTGCTTATGGTGCTAATCCTACTGGTCATTTGGACTTAGTTCCTCATTCTTCAACTAAGCAATTTAGTGAAGATATTGATGAGAGAGCTAAACAGATAAAGAAGTTGTATTAGAGTGTTAAAGCAACCATTGAGAAGCAAAATGAGAGGTACATGCAAGCTACCAACAAACGCAAGAATACTTATGAGATCGAGCTACTTGGAGATTATAGAGTGTCACTAACATTCAATGTGGCTGATTTAAGTTCTTATCATGTTGATGGAACAAATGAGGACTTAAGGACAAGTCTTTTTCAACCCGAGGAGATTGACACGGGAGTGCCTAATTTGTTATAATCAACTTGTGTAAATCTTGCTGATCCTATGGTATTCTCTACAGCCCACAATGCTTGTCCCATAGCTTTTAATCTAGATCTCTCAAATGTGACAACCTATAAATCAAATGAGTTGCAAGCCCATTTTCTAAACCTGCAAATGGTCCAACTTGATTAAATAGCCCAAATTGATTGCTAAAGAATTGAAGGACGTGCCTTTATAAGTTAAAAAAACTCACTTTCTAGTTGTTTCATTAATAGATGGTTTGGTGGGCAGATTCAAAAGGAGGGTTAATTCAACTTATCTTTACGACCAAAGAATGTATTAAAGGACTTAGATATCAGTAGTAAAGCAATAAATTTTGTATTTCCCTATGCATAGAGGGTTGTTTCATGCACTAGTATTTATTTCGGTGTTTTAGAGTTAGAAAGGAGTTCATAATCTAATTGTATTTGCAGAAACTCTTTGAGTTCTCTCTTTTAACTCTATATCTCTTTGGTTTTCCAAAGAGTAGTGGGTTTAGTCTCTATATCTCTTGGATATTTCCTTGAGTAGTGAATCTTTTTTTTTTAAGTTATATATCCTTGTTTAATTATCCTTAGGGTGATGAGTTTATGTATCCCTTTGTGATTTTAGACTTGGTGAATCCATTTATCTCCATTCCATAAGTGCTTCTAGCAAATACGACTATCAGCCTTTCAAATTTCATTCCTCATCATCTCAATATCACACCCTATGGTAAGCCTAGTACAACAAGCTTACCAAGTGTTGAGTTCAATTTTAGGTCGTCTAGGGCAAAATCAAACAATCCACATACTAGTCATTGAAATTCTTGCTCCTTATATGTCATGGTTATATGGTCATTAAAATTTTGGGTCCTTTCTTGTGGCGAGTTTGTAGAAAAATAAATCCTTGTAAAAGTTCTAGCACAACAATAAAATATAGCTAATAACATTAATAACCCCAAGCCCACCACCTGGCATAATATATGGCCAAAAATCTAGGGTTTTGAGTGTCCCGATCCCTGCTTCTTTGTATTTACCTTATAGATACAATGTCACTTTTATCTACAGTTGCATATATTTACTCAACATATATAAAGGTTCAATCTTTGACTTGTCAGTTGTTGGAGATCTAAAGAATCTAAGTGGTCCAATTCGAAATTGATGTTTTAGTTTCTTTTTATCTACAGACCTATTGTTGACAACTATTCGTCCCTCCTTGTTAGCCTCCTCCACTCTTCTCATTAACATCCTCCTCCTCCCCTATTTTCTCCCTCTCTCTCTTTTGTTTGTGCTCACCCATATGCTGGCTTACCATGTGTCAGTCCCATATGGATTCCTAGTTCCATATGGGTCTTAGACCGAGACTTGAAACCTTGATAGTGATCATTAAAATCCTAATATCATATGAAAATATGTTGGATATTAATTTGGCTCCAGTATGGTATTTAAGTAAAAATCATTTATTCAAAATCATCAAGGATTTTAAGTAAAGTTATGACAAGAAAGAACAGAAAGTGCCAACAGAGTGATTTTATTGTATATCATTGTGATAAGACCGAATACACTGACCCCTCAGAACCTGCAATGGCAGCAGGCTCTTGCATCAGGCCACCCTTTTAAACAGAATGGAATTTCAAATATCATTGTGATTCTATTGTATCGCCTTACCCTTACAGTTACAGGTTAAAAATAAGCAAGTGATCATATTAATTTATGCTCAAGATACAAAGCAATGCAAATGAAATCAATTTGATTTTCTCTCAGGAAAGTGTGCAAAAGGAACTCACCTAGTTTTTCCGTAACACCTTGTGTATAAATTTGAAACGCATTATCAAGACCACGACAAAGGCTGTTTAGTTCTCCAACACTCATTGGTACTTTAAGAGCAAAAAATTGATCAACTGTCTGCATTTAAGAGTTACAAGATGAGCCGAATCTAACACTCTTGTGGGAACAATCTTTCTTAAGTTTATTTTAGAACAGAAAAGGTAACTATAAAAATATGGTTATCTATAATGCGGTTATGAGTTCAGAAGGATCAATTTAACATCACCTACTAGTCAGGATATTAACAGAGAAACAAACATAACATAATATAAGATAGTAAAAGTTTCATCACTTAATAAAAATCACAAGTTTTTTTAACATTCTATGGAAGTGTGGGACATTTTAGCATTATCCATTGTGTATCTCATGACAAAAATTAATGCACTTCAAGTTTTGAATTTTCTGAATATAAGTTCATAAAGTTTAAACTACATAGTAAGAGCTTAAAAGGCACATAAACTTAATTTCAATATTTTCAAAGCATTTTCATGACTAGGTTCAAGCCCCTATTCATCTTTTGGGTGATATATTGTGTCAAAGCTTGTTTACGTCAACATTCAAATTAATCAATATTACAATACATGAAATTGAACATGTGTAGTAAATGGCACAAGTTGTATTGACTTGTATGAAAGATCAAGAAAACTTTTAAGTGATCATATTATACAAAATCTACAAAATGAATCAATGATAGGATTATAACACTTGAGGATCAATCTGTTTTTACATAGACAGACAATTTTGAGAATTGTTAGAGAATGCTTGAAAAGAATTATGCAAGATATTCCAGAACTATAAGCCACTTCTGATGCTGGAATTTTTCTTTGCATTTATACTCACAGAAGACAATTTTTCTGAACTTAAGCAAAGAAAATCAAAAGGAAAAACATCTTCTACTATTTTCTTGTTCAACATACACGATGATATTACTTTAGTATAGAAAAATATTTCAAGATCAAAGATTAACTCCTGTTTCACAATAAGTCAGTTAAGTGTCTCGCAGAAATAGCAAAGTACTTGGTGAGGAACTTGATAAAAAAAAAACTAAAGTTCCATGCACTTTGGAATATTTCTAGAGAAGACACCATACCATAGCACATAAAACACAAGTTCTAAGAAAATTATACAAGTAACATGCTACGCAAGTTACCTTACTAATTTACCAACTTCATACAGTCATTACTCATATTATGGTTTACATACAAGGAACTTACACGTTAACCGACCTCTTAGAGAACTTAATAGGAGACTAATTTTTTAATTAAAATGCACAGGGACCTTTCAGTTGTAGCTTTTCACTAAATTATAGTTCTCTAAATGGGAGCTTGGAATTGATGGAATTTGTTTCAGTTTGGTGCCCAATCATGACTGTATAACAACAAAATGACATTCTATGAATAATGTATGCTTCCCAGCATGGTGCCTATGCTACAGAGAGGAGGATCACCGCATCACCTGACCTATTTCTGTTTTATTTATATATACAATAATTAACTTGCACTATATATTCTAGAAAGGATAAATTATTTTTTATAAATACTTTCTAATCATTCAAAATGTCATTCATATCAGATAAAAAGATTGCATGATAGGTTGAACCTCTTCAATTATTCTGTAGACTTCAACAATGGAACTTCCATGCCGCTGTTGAGGTGATATGGGCTCCCAACCCTACAAAAGATAATTTTGGGAGATTCTTGTGTATGGTATTTAAGCAAATATCCGCATCTATGCAAGAGATCATGAAATTGATAGCATAGTATAATGTTTCATAAATGATCAAATTAAACCATGAAAAAATAAGACATTGAATTAAGCATGAATGCGCTAAGTGCCTTTACATACAATCCCAGGAACTCATAATACAAAAATGAAATAAAAATGAACAATAAGATATGCACACACTCTGAAACAAATTTTCATTATGAACCATAACAGAGTCAAGATCGCATCAATGAAATCCATAAATCATCTCCAATATGTACAAGAAGGGCTCGATCCCAAATTACACAATGGATTGTTTTTGTATGACATGGAAGCCCAACTTGTCAAACCGCCCATGTAAAATGACATCTCTAAGTGCCTACTCTTATACTACTTATCTATGCGCCAATGGGATGCATGAAAGTTATAGCACAAAGCTAAACCCTTTCCCCTTCTCTTTTTTAAAATTTATGATGAAATTTCATACATGCCGCTACACTCATGTAAATTCACAAGAACCTTCACAATTTTGCAAACACGATACCTACCCTTATTAGGCATATTAACTTTCATAAAAATCCTTTTAGTTGAAACTTTATGATACCCTTACAAAATTAAACATAGTTCATCGACATATAAAATGTTGGTAAGTAACCATAATATTTGAAACATCAAGGGACATACAAGAATTCTACATATTAAGGTACATGTGAAAATGTCCCTTCTTGTTTTTTATCTCCTCTGACAACTGGAGATGATGTAGTGGCTCTAAACCTCAAAGATTTAAGATAGGTCTTACATCTAAGGTTGCAACCAGAAAGATGAACAAAATATAAGGTTGTTGTAAAATTCAAAAAGTACACAAAAAATATAATGAATTTGTTAAAGGGGGAAAAGAAGAGAAGTATTTATATATTGAAAACATCATTATTAATTTCTCTCACCTGCAGAGATGCTAGAATTTAAAGTTTAAGATCCTAGAATGATTAACCATGATGAATTAAAGGGAGCTGCTAAACGTGTGAGAAACCAGAACTTACATATGGAGTTGATGACCAATGTGGTTATTGTGAAGCTAGGTGCCTCTATAAGTTTGTTCTAACAAATCTAAACTAAAAGCGAGCAGCCCACCTTTTCACGTGTTAACATGCGAGGTAGCATGCTGATTACATGCTTTGATTCATAAATATTGCCACAGATAGGTACAGCTTTTTTTCATGTAAAAGGCTTTTAAAAGGATTGTTAGTCAACAGACAATCACACAAACCATAGGTAATCAGAAACTTTGTGAACAACACAAATTTTTATACAAATTTTATCAGAAAACTAGGTACAGGTTCTGTTTCCCACATCACAATGACATTAAATGATGGATACGTTTGCATACATGTGTGTCCATGCATTGTGATTATTGTGCAGCTACTTCAATTAGTTCATGATGCTCACATAATTGTTGTACCATTCATGATAGCAACTCAGAGTCCTATACATAGTCCACATAAACATGATCATCCAGATGACCACAATAATACATGATAGGCATATTGCATGAATGGATCAGTGCATTGACAGTGTAGATATGCACACAGGCTGACCCCTGCCAAGCAGATGAGCCTTTAATTGTCTGATTGTATCATCATAAGTCAGGTTCTCAAATCAGAAAAAACACATTCCAACTATAAATAACATAAAGGTTTGACAATGAAAATGTCTCATACAGCAGGTCACAGTAAAAAAGAAGAATATACATGACCACAAATTTAAGAGAAAAGTGAGCATCCAAGAACAGGAATATATCAGGGACAGTTGGCATGCATATCAACCATTCTCATTTGGCCAGGGACCAATATGGACTAATTTAAGCCCTCTAAATTCTAATCATCATCTGTATAACTAATGTGATAGGGTTTGCATGTACCTTGTGTGAAAAATTTATTGCTGTATTTCACATAAAATTATAATTTTTCAAGACACTCATGAACAACCAACAATCTGACAAATATTTAAACATGTCATTTATGCATTTTTTTACATATATTCAATTATTTGAAAGATATTTCACTATCTGGTTGTTTCATCTGAAGTGTAGATGCAGTTCTCATACTCAAATTGAGAGGTCTTAGCCACGGTTTATAATAAAGCCTATACCTTTCAACAGGGGGTAGTATGCGGGTCCAACAGTCAAGTAGAACAGATAACAGATGATTTCATTGGGTTTTGTCTGGCATGGACTGTACTGCCCAACAGTCTTATCATACCGAATGGACTGTCATAAACTTAGCTGGTTTGTCTAAGCTGCAGTACCCTTGCAATATGTGTTCGCAAAGGGTCAGCCAGGCCATAACCTCATGAGCAACCTGTCACGGACTTGGGATATCATTCCGCACCGCAGAACCTGTATACAAACGTATCATAATTGATGGACACCCTTGTATACATTTATGCAAGGACTATAGCACTTCTTGTCTTCCATTAAATGGTATTTTGCACTCCATGGCCGTCAACTAGAAATCAGACCGTGGTATGCAAAAATAGGATTGTTTTAGTCAAGGTATGCAATACCATACCGTACCAATGTTTCGAGGTTGGCTTGGTACGGTATGGTACTAGTGTACCGAGCGGTACACCAGGGGCATACCGAACGGTACACCAGGGGCATACCGAACGGTACACCAGGGCTTACTGAGCGATTTCCTCTTACTGTAGCATTGCTACAGTGTATTACTGTAGCACTATAACACGGTCCGTCCGGTAGCGGGCAGTCCGCATATCGGTATGCCGTCGGACCGGTATGTACCACCGTACCGGGCGGTACCATTCGAAATTGCATACCATGGTTTAGTCAACGTTTATTGTACCGTCCAAGTCAGTATGGTACGTGCAGTACGAACCAATTTGACTAGCGATCAAGACACAGATCGCCAGAGTTCCTGTCGACAAAACTCAACATATCGTGTGTCAGTATACCCGTATGTACAGACCCAACAAATCTACGAGTCTGGTACCCAAAATGGCGAACCCTAGTTTTAGTCATTTTTCCCTACGTGTGACACTATCTACCTACAACGCTTATGTGTTATTACATACCATAAAACATAAAATAAAAATGTTGCAACGGCAACATAGGGTTGAGTCATGCATTGCCTATGAGAAAACACTCAAATATTGGAAAAACAATGGAAAACAAGACCAACAACTATAGGTCATTGATGGCTGACAACAATAGGTCATAGACCGAACACCTTAACTACACTGCTCCATGACATTCTCCTCCACTTAACGACACCTTAACACCTTAACAATAGAAAACAAGACCAACAACAATAGGCCCTTATGAAGTTTTTCCAGATACTACAACTCCTTTGCTGCATCTTCAATTTTTCTTGGGCTACAATGTGCCTCCCGACTCCTTTCTCGTTTGTTGACACTATCATTGAACAGTCACTCTCCAATGATTGACTCTTTAGTACTTATCGATCCCTCTGAGGAATGAAAAAGAAAAAGACCTTCACTTTTGTGTTAACCTCAATCTTCTCACGCCAACTGATCTAGATGGATGCTTGATGGAGCTTTAACAAGCATCGTCTCATAGAATTTAAAGTTTTGAAGCCTTCTCCTGTGTAAAATTTAACCAACTATTCTACTTTTGCATAGCCATCGACTCCAAGTAGGTTCACATCGCTAACTCCAAGTAGGTTCACATCGCTACCTTTGGTGATGACAACTACCATTGGTGAGGATGTTGTTGTCTTCTTCAAAGGGGCTTTGAAGTTGCTTTTTCTAAGGTCTCCTAGAAGGAACTTTTAAGTTGCTTCTTCTTAGGTCTCTTGGAAGAGACTTTGAAGTTGCTTCTTCTAAGTTTTCTTCGAAGGGACTTTGAAGTTGCATAGCTCCTCTACTGAATAAGTAAGACAAATAAGGCACTTGGTTCTATCGATTCTCTCAAAAGTTAGAGACTTAGTCTACCCCCTTCAGGGAAAAATGACTAAAACCAAGGTTACTTGACTTAGTCTACCCCCTTCAGGGTTGTACTCAGCGCATCAAGTCAAATACTAGCCTTCATCTTCTCTTTACTCACACTTTCGGAGCTAGAAGTGTTGTCATCCTTGAATATAGTTGGTTTCCTTGCCTTATCTTTGCCATCGAACTTTTGGAACACAAGTGTTGCAATCCTTGCATAGAAGCGATTACTATACTTCACATCTTCTTTGTCATTTCACTTCAAAAATGCAATGTGTCACTTTAATAGTTTTGGTTGTCCCCATGGTGTTGTATCTCTTTTTTTAATCATCTTTGTTGCCTATTCCTGTAAGTAGAAAAGAGTACAACATTGCATGCTTCCTACCTCGTTCTTTAGTCGATCACCATCGCATCAGCTCGAAGTCCCCCATTTTTAGTTGATTAAAAAAAAAAAGGTCCTTTGACGCAAGTCTTATGAATTTTCTTTGGCCTCTGCCCTTCTGCATTGTCTCGGTGCCTAAAGTCAACCACTCCATTCTCCATCGCCTCGATCCCCTTTATTGACCAGTGCACTCTCTCTTTATAAGACCATTCAGAAGTCCCACCTCTATGATATCATAGCGTCCTCTTATACCCATAGCGTTACTATCCGTTGACTTGCATATAAATCTCTTTCCTCGTAATCATAGAATTTAGCACTATGGTATTGTGGTACTCTCTCTGAGTCAACTTCCATTCCGACCGATGCTTAATTTGGCTAGCTAAGTCACTCACTCGGAAGATTCACCTCTGAGGTACTACATCCCATCTACTGATGTTCGTAGTCCATCAGATGCACATATAGAAGACCCACCTCTCTAGTACTATGGCACTTACTCATTAAGTCTATAGTCGTTCTTCTAATGTAGATTCGTTGCACACACGAAAAAACCCACTTCTACGATAACATGATTAAGTCCGTCTAGGACTTACTAGTGTGTCGTTTTGCTTGAATTGGTCGGATGTAATCCCTTCGTTGCTCTCTATGCTAGAACTCGAAGTGCAATTGTCTCTATATAGCCTTTGCCAATACATAACAAGGCCTCCATCAACCCAATGATCTTTTGCTAGAACTCGATCAATAGCTTTCTCCGTATGGTCTCCGCTAACACATTATAGGGCCTCTGACACTTTCAATAGTGTTTGCTCCAATAGCAATCAACCTCTGACCACCCGATCCTCGGCCACCCACCGACGAAGCTTAGCTCTAGATCAATATGTTGCCTAGTAGCTCTCAAAGTCCATTGACTTCACTAAAGACTAGTGCGACATTAGTCGAATTCTATGACTCTACCTCTAGCACAATCTCTATGCACATCGCTTCTCTTACAACAACTCGAATGCTAGCACATTAGTAAATTCTTTAAAAGCACCCGCATCTGTGACCTCTTAACCCACGCTAAGGCCTTTGGACTCCAACTTTGCCTTTGCAAGTTGAGTCGGTCTCGCCACCATCGTACCTTCGTCACTAGTGTCATCGAGCTCAATTGTATGTGTAGCAAAGCTCCCTTCAACTATGGCACCACACGAGACTCTGCATTGAAATAATGGTGGTCCTCAATCCATTGTTGCACTAGTCAACCTTCTATTGAGCCCGATGTTCACCTTATCGGCTTGATATGTTCCTTTATCTTTAGCATTGTCTATGTGCACTCCTCAACTTGATCTCTTAAAAATCCATCAATGCATCATTTCATATGAGATCTTGCAATGATTGCCCATCGCTCGCTCGCTCCCAACCTCTTTGAAGCTTTAAGGAGCATCCATCTTTGCCACGCTTGTCCTTCTGCTTGGAAGAGAAAGCCGCAAGGTTGAGTATGCTTGCTTCTCAAAGGCATCTCCTCCATCGTGTGC
The DNA here is from genome assembly GCF_036884655.1 of Musa acuminata AAA Group. Lineage (NCBI taxonomy): Eukaryota > Viridiplantae > Streptophyta > Magnoliopsida > Zingiberales > Musaceae > Musa > Musa acuminata. The sequence goes on along the minus strand of NC_088328.1, from coordinate 16,033,116 downwards.
GTGGTCTATTACACAAAGAAAACATGATATCTCAGGATTTATCCTCTTGGAAATGTATCACATTGGAGTAACTTTTCTCTTCGCATACTTTTCTTAAGCAAAAAAAAATTCATACTCCATGGTGTCAAACTTCGATTGCCTTAGGATGGCCACGGATAATCCTTTGCCCGTGTACAAAGCCTTTGCATGAATACTACATTCTTTTGAGTCATCAATTCCCTCACCACCATGAGTCCTTGCACGAACTCTTTCGATCACCAATTAACCATTCTCCAACTTACATGATCTCATCCTTTGCAAAGCGCTCTCAGTCGCCTCGAGGACCGCCAAGTTAGGTTGACGATGTTGAGTTATAGCTCGAACTCAGTCATCACAACCTTTGTACGCATATGCATTCTTCCTAGCAAGCTTGTCCTCGTGGTGCCTCTTGTGTGAGAGATTGGTTGTTCAATGTCCATTCCACTAACTGACTCCATTGTCCATGTTTTTATACTCGTTTTCCTAAATGGTCACGTTTATGAATTGCCCTCCAAGCAGCCTCGTTAGGTCCTCACATTCCATGTCAAGTGTTTGTTAATGTGCTTGTCACGTTAATAGTTACAAATTTAGTTGGTTTTACCTAAGCCATACAACACCCTTACAATATTTGCCTAAAATTGTCACTCATAACCTCATACCATAGGGACCAACAAGGAAAAGGCAAGTTAGTGGAAGTAAAACTCAAGTTCGCATAAGCAAATATTTAAGCAAACACTTATGCTACAAAATATAAAGATGTACTTTGCAAGCTCCAAATGATTATGCAACAAAGGGTCTAAGACAATCTGTCATATATAAAGTCATTGTGCACAAGTGCCCATGCGACACCAACAGGAAGATCAAGTGACAATCCATCCTTGAGAGATATAATCGAAGCCTCATTCCATTCTAATGCCACCGAAGGGGATTTGGGGCGCTAAGACAATTAACATTTCACACTACAAGATCATCAATCAGAATACAGTTGGTGGCATGCGAAAAAAGGTTGTTTCAGCCATTTTTTCATGGGCATGATGCCACTGTCTACAAAACACAAAAAGAAACACTACCAATGACAAAATGGGATTGACAACACTACTTCATGCCCCTTATATGTTGCCTGCGAGAAATCTCTCGAAAATACCGAAAAACAACATAAAACAAGACCGACAATGGGTTAGAGGCATGTATCGAACGCCTTGAATGCATTGCTCTGTGAGAAGATGGTAAGTAGACTGATACCAAACTATAGTCCATCCTTTTTCTTTTTATTTTTATTTTCTCTCTCTGGCCTAGGCAGCACCAAGGTATTGATTGTGTACCGACCGAAATTGTCTAGTCAATGTACCAATTGACCATCAAACTAGTAAATATAGATCACCATTGGTGAGATGAAACCAATCCATACTGACTGATGCAATTGAAACTCATCCTTGTTATCAACTTTTAGAGCAAAGTTTTATTTCATGGCACCCCTCCCACAAACACCCTAGGGTTTCCAAATAGCAACTAGCACAATATGCACTACCATCATGGTTGTCACGATGAAATGGGGTTGCCAAAAAAGGACACACAACTATCAATGTCACAAAACTAACCCTCTTTATCTTGTTTGATGAGATGAAAACAAGGTGCACTAGGCAACAAAAGGAGAGGATGAAGCTTCATGATCTCAAATCCATAAATCGTACACTTGATGCTAGTTCATGGTAGGATAGCCTATCAGGCCATATAGAGCAACTGGATCAAACCACACTAGAAACCCTGTTTCAAGTTGAAACCATGCAGCAAACAGTTCAGACCATATGTCTGAAAATTCATGGCACTAAAGTAATTGTTTAGAAGTTCCTTCCTGGTAACACCCAGCTGCCGATCAAAAGCCTTAAGCTAAGAAGTTGAGCAAAACATATGGCAATGTAGTGTTAACACTTAACATATTATAAAGTCTGTAATTTTCACCATATTATTTCTAGGTATGATTTTGCAGGTTCATCCCAAATACAATCTTATTGACGGTCATCATTGGTTCTTAACCAGAATTGAAGAATTTTCAATCAGATGCTTCCTATTCTTATTGATGTCCTTATCAGTAAATAATCATTCTTAACAACAAACAACACTGCAGAAATAGATAACTGTGTTACCAAGTAAACTAAATGCAAAAAAATTGCACTTTGTTACCAAAAACTGGAATTATAGAACCATTATAAGTTAAACTTCTCGAATGACAAGAATGCCCCAAAGGAAATTTAGAAAGCTAATAACACGAGTCAGGAAGAAACCTAGTGCTTCACATAGATACATCAGTAAAGTTGACAGAGAAATATATAATATATGCTACTGAGCCTTTTCAGCTAGTCAATTACTGAAACCGACTTACCTCCTGTTCAACAGTCCGCTTGACCCACCCTATGATTCTGTCGAGCTGTGAGTTTACCCAGCGCAATACTAAAGTACCAGATATTTTCTCAACCTTAGAAAAGAAAGAAAAGAGTGGCCATCAGACAATGTGTGTGAAATACAAAATGTCTCCAAGACAATAAGGTGCTTCTTTACATCAAAGTCCAAACTTATGATTTCTTTGAAATCTTTTTTTTTAACATCATCATAACTACATGTATAAACAAAGACAACGCTAAGAATTAAAGAAATTTTACTAATAGCACAAAAGAAACACAATGTGACGTCAACACCAATGAATATCAACAAAAAACAAAAATTTATGTCTAGCCATTTGGGTCAAGGCTTCAGATTCCTTGAGACCATTTTTCTAGAATAAGGATAACGATGAAGATTCAAATGTTCCTTCCCATTATTCTGTTCACATTTTGGCCTTATTATGCCTCTCCTAAAATCTATAATTTGAATCAATACAAAATTTCTTGCCAATATGTAGCCATTCCCATTCATGCAAAGTGGTCGCTTTTGTTTGATTTAAAGTTCCTCAATGAAGCTCTTGCAGGTCTTCTTCTTCAGATATACTTTAACCACCTTGTATTACCAAGTAAAACTTGTTATCATGTTATACATTAGATTAAGTAGAGCTACGTAACCAACAATGTAAGCAACTAACACTAATGATCATATGACTTTAGTACAAGGTATACAATTTCAAATAATACCGCCCGGTATGGGCGGTACGTACCGGTCCATCAGCTTATCGGTACACGGACCGTCCCTTACCGCACGGAACGAAATATATATATATATATATATATATATATATATATATATATATATATATATATGAGACGACGTCACTCCGCGTGGGAGAAGGATAAGGCAACGCCGCCTTTTATAAATATATATATATAAATATATATATAATCTTTTATATATAAATATATATTTATTAATTTATATATATATATATAAACGAGGCGACGTCGCCCCGCTTGGGAGTTGGGAGAAGAGAGAGTATATATATATATATATATATATATACCGAGCGGTATACCGAATGGTATGCCGCTCGGTATACAGTTTCGTACCATGCCGAGCGAACGTCGAAACTCCGATACGGTACGAAATTGCATACCTTGCTTTAGTAATTGGTTATCTACACAATTTTAAAACCTATTTTAAATTTAAGAAATGACTTCTATGGAATAAACTATAAAATCACCTAATAGTAGGACAATCCAATGTGGGAACCTATAATGGTCAACCAAAAGGAGGGTTAGAAGAGACCGTATGTGGTACAGAATGGGGGTCAAACAAGAAATTAGCCTCATGCCACCATCAGATGTAGATGCTGATGACAGAAGTATGAAGGAGCAAGAAAGAGCATATGGTGCCAATGAGCAGTTCTGACAATGACTTATGAAATATTGTGGTAGGTAGAGTGTTCAGATATGAAGGCAGTGTGTGTGAGGAAAGTCAATGTATTGGTCAGCCTTTGGTAATGATTATTGCAACAATCAGAACGGGGTGAAATGGAAGAGTTAAAACCAAGGTTTACAAGACCATCCACTACAGTTCAATATAGGTGGTCTTTACCAGTTCAATAGCCTATTCATATGTAGACCAGGGTAAACCGGGCAGTTCAAGCCCGGTATGGGCTTGTACTAACCGATAAAGGACTTGTCCCAGCTGGTGCAAGCTTGCACCAAGCATTCTCCATATTCTTTTAGTAAGAAATTTAGCTGAAAAGATAAGTATATCAAATTTTATTTGTTGACTTTATATCAAATTTGATATACATATAATACTTTGTCATCTCCTCGTCCCCTCCCCTCCCGATATATCATAGTGGTGGCGAGGCTGACTAGTACATACTGCCAATTTCATTCCTTGTCACTTGGTATTGTAGTCCTTGCTGCAAACAACAAAATAGGTGATATTTCTGTACTCACATAGGTTATACCGTTATAGTGGCAAAGATCATGTAAATTAGACAACATGACCAACCAAAGAGAGAATTAAAACAATTAAACTGACAAAATCAGGAGTAAACCAACCTGATACAGAGCTAATCTTTTCCTGCAATAATCATCCAATCCATCCTCTCCTAATGCAGAAGCAATTACTGACATCACATACTGCTCAAGACTATCAGCTACCGGGAAAACAGATACAACATCCTCTGTAAGATGCTCCGCATGATCAAGAAATGGTCTCTGAAATGACATAGCAAAGTTCCCAGAGCTCCATTAAACAAAGGTGGGGATCAGAAAGGAGTGCCAAAAAGTGCATTGTTATAATAATATATTAACTTACCAACTTATTGCCATAAAATTTATGAAGTAAGGATGCAGAAAAAACTGCTGCCTTTGGATGCCATTGTGATAATATCGGTGCAAACATGTTTGAATCTTTCTTTAAAAGTCTCTTTGTCTCCTCTGCCAGAGATGCCAAAACATGTTCAGGCCCTGTATCTGACTTAACATCCGTAGCATGTGTGATCTGTCGAAAAACATATATATAATGAGTTCATTACATGGCAAAGTACAAATAAATTTGGTAAAGCTAAAAATTTGTGTTATCTCTAAAAGCAATTGAAAGACAGAGAAAAAAATTACAAAACAAAAGCCACACCAAATTCATGCATGAATCAGCCACAGATAATTTCAACACATTAGTTGAGAAAAAGGCATACAATTCAAATAAGTCAAAGCACATTTCATGTCAACCTCTAGGACATATAGCTACCTTTAAAATTATTAGAGGAGTACCTTGACAAGTTTTCCCTTGTTATCAAATTCCAAAATAAGTACCTTGGTATAGTTGGCCAATATTATATTTGTAGTCTTCAAGATTCACATTTGTATATAACCTAGTGAACGTTTTCCAAATTTTTAACACAAGAAATTGTACAATATAGTACCTAACAGAATCCTCACATAATTACACTTTGTTAATATATTCATGTGTCTTGTTTTAAATGGATCCAAAGCTAACGTGGATGCTTCAGATGTTAGCAAAATTTGGTTAAATTGTGATTGAACAGATATTCTAAGATCAAATACCCCGACCAGCTGCAGATTGATGTAATCCACGAGAAACTAGAGTTATCTTAAAAGGTTTATTCAAGCTTGCAATTCATACCATCCAAAGTCTATGCTTCAGAGCCACTAAAGTAATTGACAGGTGATATTGAATCAAACTTTTAGTTGCTTAAATAAATCATTGTATAGGTTGGTAAGTAAATCATGATGGCCATATTTAGTAATTTAGGATTAAATGTAATTAGTTGGATCTTTTATGGATTACCAGTATTGTAAAGTGTAAACAGACTATTAGATTTTGAGATTACAGATTATTAAGTCACAAAACAGATGCCACATCCTTTGTTCCTATGAAGTTTCTTATACTTCCCTTATTTCATCCTCTCTATTCCTTTTCACAAGATTCCACATTCCGTGACCTTGGGCCTATTATGCTAAATTGCTAACCATGTTCGTATCGAAGTGGTGTTTGAGAAAGAACCAATGACCAAAAAATTCACAGTTCAAAATACCAACCATGAAAATGCATGCAAGGCTCAGAGAACCTCCAAATGACAGTCTCTTTCTAATGGTTATAGTACAAATCAGTGATTTAAAAAGCGCTCGGTGCTAAGGTCCCAAAACACCCAAGGCACTAGGCGCTTACCCGAGCGAAGCGAGGCGCACTGAAATATTAAAATATAAAAATATATAATATAATAAAAATATATAATTATCTAAATAAAAATATGATATTAAATTAAAAATATACTGTTAATAGTAACAGACGATTAGCTTAAGATTGTTGCGGTAGTGTTACGAACGACAGTAATGGCAGTAGCGGAAGCTACGAACAGCAACAGCGGTAGAAACTGCAGACAGTAATAGCGATAGCGACAGAAGCAGCGGACAACAGTAGTGACAGCGACGAAAGCTGTGGACAACAGCAACAGCAATGGCGGTAGCTGCAGACAGTAGCGGCGTAAGCTGCGAACAGCAGCAACGGTAGTGGCGGAAGCTCCAGAAGGGCATCCGTCGGTGGCGAAGGAACCTGTGGTCCACTCCCACGACATTGGAAGGAACTGTACAGGAGCGACAACGAAAGGAAGCTATGAGAGTCGTCGGACTCATCTGTCGACAACAGAGGAAGGCTCAGTCCACTGCGTCTGCGGCGGAGGCAGCGGCAAAAAGCGTCGATGGCGAAGGCAGAAGCAGCGCTAGGGTTCCTCGAGGTTACGCGGGCGTGAAGGGTCGCTTTTGAGGTAAGAAACTACGTTATTTAACCAAACCAAACTTAAAAGTCTGGCTCGGTTCGCTTAATTGAACCGGCCACTCGCCCGAAGCGCCCAGCGCCTGGTCTCGGGCGAGCACCCAAGCGGTGTCTCTTTGAAGCGCAACGTCTGACCCTTAAACGAGGCGCTCAGGCCTTGCCTCGCCCGAGTGCCTAAGTGAGCACCCAAGCGCCTTTTTAAATCACTGGTACAAATAGGAAATTCATTTTGTAAAAGTGATTCAGCAATTTAATATGGTTTTTCGTCTAACTCCTATCCTTCTAGTGTTAAAATAATAGGAAGATAAATAATAAATTTCACTTGTAAAGAAAAGGTAAACTTGAAATCCCCTAATAGTGTCTCATTTCAGAATGGAAAGCAACCAATTCTCTTTTCATAAGTATAAATTAGGTCCATGGTTCTGGGCTACTAGAAATTTCTAGAACTCTCAGTTATGACTTACTGTGCCACGATGATACTGGAATGGGATTCGTATCCTTCCAAAGGATGCACATACAATCCAGCATGGGCCCTAAGTCATATCATGCTGGCTATGTATGTATGGTGGCACATTAACAACATGCTCCATGCCAGCAGAAGTTAAACCCTTGATCAGAATTCAGATCTACTCTAAAAGATATAAATCATAGATATACACTAGTCCAAGGACAATTATGTAATTCGATAGATGATAAGATGATGGAGAATTGTTTTAAGATGGTATGGATATGTGCAAAAGAGACCAATAGTTAGAAAATGTGAAACATATAATATTAGTTGCATGAGAAGAAATGAAGACCTAAAAAGACTTTATCTGAAACTATAAATTTAAATCCTCTTAATTTATCTAAGAATATGGCTTTTTTTTTACAGAGCTAAATAATGAAAAGAGATCCATGTAGTTAAAGACAGATTCTTTACAGAGATTTGTTTTTGTTGTATCCAAAACTAGGCCACAATTTAGATCTGTTTACAGTTAGCATGGTAACATTCAGTTCTTACCTAATGATACAGGATCCGTCGACAGATACATTGGTCTCTATAGTCTATAGTATATATTATGAGGTTATTATCATCATCTACCTCAATTTTCTATTTCCATTTGTGTTATATTCTATAGTGCTAGTCTCTTTGCAAATTCTATTGTTTTTCTCTCTATTGTCTGTTAGAGCCTGCTCAGTCTCATGTGATCCATAAAGGACTAATGATGCAAACATGACAGGTATGGATATGTGCAAAAGAGACCAATAGTTAGAAAATGTGAAACATATAATATTAGTTGCATGAGAAGAAATGAAGACCTAAAAATACTTTATCTGAAACTATAAATTTAAATCTTCTTAATTTATCTAAGAATATGACTTTTTTTTACAGAGCTAAATAATGAAAAGAGATCCATGTAATTAAAGACAGATTCTTTACAGAGATTTGTTTTTGTTGTATCCAAAACTAGGCCGCAATTTAGATCTGTTTACAGTTAGCATGGTAACATTCAGTTCTTACCTAATGATACAGGATCTGTCGACAGATACATTGGTCTCTATAGTCTATATTATGATGTTATTATCATCATCTTCCTCAATTTTCTATTTCCATTTGTGTTATCTTCTATAGTGCTAGTCTCTTTGCAAATTCTATTGTTTTTCTCTCTATTGTCTGTTAGAGCCTGCTCTGTCTCATGTGATCCATAAAGCATGTTGGTTAGCAAGGATAACTAAAAGTTATTTCATAGTTAAAAAATTAAAATAACAAATTCTGTGTCACTGTCTCAGAAATAGAACAAATAAATAAAGAAATAATGATGCAAACATGACAGGTAATGGCAGAAAAACAGATCAGAGACAAATTTGGGAAGTAAAAGAATTAAACCAATACTTGACTTGCAATATTTACACTACAAACTTTTGGGAGATTTTTAGTCTATTTGAAAGTAGCAAAATTCACAGGAAAGGAATAAAGTAGCATGGAAAACCAAATTATGGCATTCACACAGAAGACTCACTCTTGCAAAAGCATTTTTAATAGAATTAGAAATGTATATCTCAATCTGGTCTTGATCCATCAAATCCGTCACCTGCTTCAAAAGAATACAAGTCCGCATTAATTTTTTGAAAAATAATATTAATAATAACTTAAAAATTATAATTTTTTACTATTTTTATTTGGTTTTAACATGTTTACAATTAGTATGTTTAAAATAATCAAATATCTCCTTGCATGGTAAAATCTTCTGATATGGTGAAAATCACATTGTGGGACCAGAAACAGTATTGAAATAGAACTGTAAGAAAACAAACTTGTTCGTTTTCCTCAAGTAAGATCCTTCGAGTGAGCATTCCCACTGTTACTATCTCTGACATCATAGATGGTCCCTGCAAGTAATAGACAAGTCATCTAAAATAATAACAGCAAAACTAAGTATGAGACACACGAGGAGGGATTCAATATAACTAAGCAAATGCTAACCATCGAACTGCACAACAGCTTGTTAAAATAGATATCAACTACAGAAGATCCAGTTCAGATGTAATGTGATATTAGAGTACAGTATAAAACCATCACCTGAACTGCTAGAATCAAATGAGAAGTATCCTTTTTAATAATTGATTATTCCAGTGAAAGACATACACCCCACGGTGATCCATAAGAATAAAGCAATTTGCTATCGTTACTTCTATTACAATTTCAAAAGTCATAGAAAGATCTATATGTCCCAACTATTTGGAATCAGCTATATGCATCTTTCCTCACCATTAAGCATTGTATAACACATGGTCTTAATTAAATTAATGGCATTCAACTTTTTTTCATTTATAATTTTTATTAGTCTTCATAAATCTCCTTCTACATCTCTTCCACCATAAATACTAATTATCTCACACCATCTGACCATGGTATTTATATATCTCATCAGGACATGTTTATACCATCTTAGGCAATTCTCCCCACTTTATTCTCTGAGTTGTGCCTAATTGTTAACAATTGAAAACATTTGGTTTTCCATCTTTTCTAGTAACTCCATACATCAACATTTGTATCTTAATGGCATAAAGTATTTGTACATATTGCTTCTTCTTAACCGTCCAACACTCATATGCATAAGAATGCCTCACCTAACAACTGTCTTATAAAATTTCTTTTAATCTAAAGCCGATAACCACACAAAACATCTAACTCTGTTTTCCACTTTAATAACGTAACTTTTATGTCATGAGTAAATATTCAACAATCTTTTCAACTTGTTGAATGATAAACACAAAATACCTAGAACTTTTACTTATAAAAAATTCTTCTCCATCCATTATAACTACACCATCAGCTTTTTTTAGTATAACTGAAATTATCTCTCATACATTCAGCCTTAGTTATACTCTCTTTTAAAATCACTAGTTTCTAAGATTGTCTTTATGATTCAAATTTGAATTCACATAAACAAAAACAATATCATCCACAAATAGCATGTATCATGAAGGTTTATCCTATCTATGATTAGTATGCATGTCTATTATCAATGCAAAAATGGTATGAACTTAAAGCTAACCTTTGAATTAATCTTATAGTCATAGAAAACTCATTATACACTATCCTAGAGTTCTAACACTAATGCTTGGAACTGACATTGGCAGTGTTCTTTTGATAATGGCAGTGTTCTTATAAGAACAGTTTTCATCAATGCTTGGAACTGACATTGGCAGTGTTCTTTTGATACAATTAAAGATCTATAAGAGTGTTCATTAAATTTAAGACAATTATGTTCATTTGACCTTTCTTTATCCTACAACGCTCTCTTAAGCCAACTTTTTTAATGTATTGCAGGATAGATAGATTTTTTATGTTCCATTTTTCTCTTAAGCCTACTTTTTAAATCTGTCTACCATTCATGAACAGTTAAAAGTTTCTGATTTGCTTCATAATGGTCAATGGAATAATGTTATGTTTTAGCAGTGTTTTAGCTCTAACATTTGCAGGCTTATTTGTGCCGTTGAGGTAGCTCCTTCTTGTGAGTTGTGATAACAAGTGGATATGGAAAGCTAAAATGGCTCATGAGTTTATCCTGTCTAGGGATCAACCTAGCTCTAGGGATGACTCAGTATGGCCCGAGTCCTGGGAATTTCCTGCAATTCCAAGGGCCCTTATTTTTGAATGGAAACTTTTACCTAAAAGATTGTCTACATCTGTTCGATTAGCTCATTGGGTGTGGGGCAGCCTCATGTGTGTTATATGTGTGGGGGTGGCTGGGATGACCAACAGTGTATTTTCTTTTATTGTCCTTATTCTCAAAAGGTTTGGGGTTTTTTAAGCAGCAAGTTGGGTGTGCAGTTTAGATTGTTTGCTGATTGGAAAATTGGATCTTGGGTCAAGGAAGCTTTGATCTCCCTAAGTATCCTCGGTGAATCCTTAGAGCTGTGATTGCTAATTGCCTATGGCTGATTTTGGGAGGCCAGAAATGATATACTTTTCAACGATAAGAGGACAGGTATTTCATCTATTGTATACATGGCAGTTTCATATATTACAAACTGCAGTTTATTTGTACAGTCTGGAGTAAGGAAGGAGGTACAGCAGGTCACAGTGGCATGGTAAATACCAGAGGTTGGATGGTTCAAGCTCCTTACTGATGGGCCATTCGACTATCACAGTAAAACTGGCAGGCTGGGTATCTATGCGCAATTTTGATGGATGTATTGTTACAGGGTGCCACTTCCTCATGGCTGGCAACTCATGGACAAATGAGTTGGAGGAAGTTAAAAGGGGCATCAAGGTTGTGAGATGGAAGGTGTTACCAATATAATCATTGAGATATATGTTAAATTATTGGTGGATGTCTTGAAGGCAATGGAACCCCTCCTTGGAGTATTGCAAATGAAAGCAAATCTGTGCTGCATTTCTTGAACCAGTTTGAAGACTGGAAGGCTGTACATGTTCTTGAATCTTGAGGTCAACCGTAGTGCCCATTGGCTTGCTCAATATGCGAAGAACAGAAGGATGATTGGCATCTCAACTTCATCATATCTTGTGCTTCGAGAAGCATGGGTTACAATGTAACAGACTTGTTTCTTCAGTAATATAATTTCGTTTTCTCTTTGGCATTAAAAATAAAAAACGGTGTGTCCAGGTGCAACTGTAGACATGGGTTTCTCATTACTATTGTACTTTTAACTCATTATGAGCTAACATATTTTATATGTTAAATACCAAACAATAATCAGTAATACTGAAATTTTGACACCTGATGAACACTAGAATCAATAAGTTCACATGCCGACATTATAAATAAGCGAGGGGAACGAACCTCTGAAAAATGCAGATGATAGTCGGCAAGCTTTTTATCAGCCCATTTTTGAATAGGAAATAAGAAAGACTTGAAAAATGTGAAATTTTGCCAAGCATCTTCACTTTCAACTGAGCAACAGAGACTTTTCAAGTGTAACCTTTCCTGTGGACCACGTTGTTCCTTCAGGGGTATTCTCCTCAAGTGATGAATAAGAAATTGCAGGAGTTTCTGTTCCCCTGTAATAATGAACTTAATTTTGACAAAATAAACACAGGTTAGGCAGTTAATAGATAAAAGATCCATGGCTAATACAACATAAACCTTGAGTATGAAGAAGTCCTAAAAGAGGACAAAAACTTTAAAAATCATCATATATTACAAGTTCTCATTATGATATGATACAAGTTTTTTAATGAAATATAACGGTCACTTGATGAAATATCATTAATATGATACAGTTCTACTCTTTACCAAAACTAAAGGGTAAGTAATCATTAGGGAAGAACCATAAGCACATATCAGGATTTGGATAGAAATACCATAAGCATTCTAAACAACCAACAATTGGGCACTAGCTGAAATGAATGATACATCTAAGTCATTCGAGAAAGACAAAAAACGCATTAAAGATAACTTTGAATATTGTACATGTAAAAACTCCCTGCACTTCACTTCGTGAATTTTTTGTATTTTTTCCAATGAAAGGCTTTATGTTTCACATCACTTGCTTCAGAGGGTTGTTGGATCTAGATGTGCAATGTTCTTCACACCGTGATTCATGGTAGATGTTGGATCTTCAAGCACCTTATACACTATTAAAAATGTGTTTGTACATACTTTTTACCTAAATCTCATTACTCAGAAGAGTCATAGCCCTTCCCCTCTCCAATTCCAATTTGCAGCCAAGTGACAGGCGGTGACCGGTAGACGCAGCTAGCTGGGGAGAAGGCATCAGTGGTAGTGATACAACAAGGTGAATTCTTTACTCTTCTTGGTTAATCTCCCTTTCCTCTTCACCTCATCTTCCTCTCCTGTAATGCAAGATCAGCTTGATCTGATAGCCAGCAACTGGAATATGGAAATTCTAGCAAGATTGTAAGTGATTTTGGGGTTGGGGTAGTTGGAGCAATAACTCAGCCAGATCAGGGTTGGGAATATTGGCCAAGGCCTTTCAGATTTGCTAGATTAAATCACAACGGGTCAATCAGGAAAAATCTAGCCACAATCAGGAAAACCTAGTCAAAGGTCAACAAGATATAAATTTACATGTGATTAAACTTTCATGGATAAATAAATACTCATGCTTCTTAACAGAACATTAAAATCATGTATTTACACCTCGAAATCAAAAGTAAATTACAAAATGTTGATGTGACCCAGTTGAAGTTATATTTGGAAATTCAGCAACATAGCCCATGTTTTAGCTAGGTCCAGGTTGGCTCCCCAACAAAAAGGTGCACTTTGATAATGAATAGAGATCTTTGTAGAAATTGTTTTATTGCCTCCTAGTCCCAATTTGCAATATTGCCTAGATATATTAAATTGAAAGACAACCAAATACTTTTAGCATGATTAAATTGGATTGACAATAAATCACAATAGGCAACATGTCTCCAATGTAACTGTGGGAAAAACTTTTAGTTGCCTCACAAAATTGGTCTAATTGTAAGCATGCTGAAATCCTTCAGGATGAATTTTATCAGTGTCATATGAAATCCACTAAACATTTCAAACAGAACAAAAAAAAAAAGAGAAATTGCACAGACTATAAACTTAATGACACTAAGCAGTAAAATTGGAATGGACATCCAACATAAATGGACAGCTTTTAGCAAAAAAATTCTTAAAGCCATAGCCTGGTCCAAGTGTAAAAATACAATCCATAAGGAATTTTGACCTAAAGAATCCAAATTAGTACATAACACAGAGAACACTTCGATACAAAGTTTTTAATTTCGATATGTACCACCCGATTTGGGCGGTACGTACCAATCCGAGAGCCTCTCGACACACAGACCATCCGCTACTAGGCGGTACAAAATTTTTGACCCCGAATCAGGCAATACAGGGCTATATCGGGCAGTAACGGTCGAAATCCAATAGTTATCGACCAATATTAGGTTTCAAACGATCGATTTGACCATTGGAGGTAACCTAAAGGGTTTTAAACCCTTTCCTCCCCACTCTTTCAATTCGTTTCACTCTCACAATCTCTTAAACTTTCTCAAACTCTTTTCACTCATAATCTCTCTCTTTCTCTCACATTTTCACTCTTCTAAACTCAATAAAGTAACGATTTGTAGAATGGACCAAATTTAATAAGCTAATTTAGGAGGATTAAGAAGAAGAACCTTTTAATCAAAAGGTATGTATTTGCTTTCTAGATTTTATTGATTTATGAGATGATTAAGTCTATTCGATGTGATGTATGACTTAATGTCTAATATGTTGTTTGATAAGCTTTCGATGGTAGAATAATATTAATTAGGGAGTAATTAAGGTCTTTAATATAGTGATTAGTGTATTTAATATTGATTTATTCGAAATTAGACACTTAATAGATCGAATGTTTATATTTCATACATATTAAGGATTGGATCATATGTTTGTGATGGTATAATAGATTTAATTAGGTTTTAATAAAAAATTTTAATACCCTGATTAATGGTTTTAATGATAATTTAATCAAAATTTCATCGATATTGGATCAATTCAATGTCTTTAATACCTATTAGGGTGTTTGACATGTTTATAGTGTTAAAAGAGAAATAATTAGTAGGTAATTAAATATATTAATAGTGTGATTAGTGTATTTAACGATGATTTCATCGTACTTTGACTATATTATAACAAAATTATGTATTTAATGCTTTTTTTATATGTTTAACATATTTATGATGGTAAAATAAAGTTAATTAGATTTAATAAAGTTTTTTAATACTGCGATTAGTGGTTTTAATGATGATTTAATCAAAATTTGATCTATATTGGATCAATTCAATGTCTTTAATACCTATTAGGGTGCTTGATATATTTATAACTTATTTGATTTAAATTTAGTAGGAACATGAGACCAAAGGAACAAACATATGATGACGCTTGGGCTCATGTCTGAAAGATGGATGGGAATCGTCATTATTAACAATGCACTTATTGTGACTACATCGACAATGGTGGAGGAATCACTCGGGTGAAAATACATTTGGTCGACAGGTATCCTGATATTACAAAATGCAAGAAGGTTCCGACGGATGTCCGTAAATCCTTTTAAAATAAATTACAGCAAGCAAGAGAAGATACAATAAAAATAAAAACAAGAGCTGAAGAAGAATACTACAAGACAACGCAGGAACCAGATTATGATGATTATGAGGGTCACGACGATGAAAGCGACCTGAATCTCACAGTTGGTATTCGTGCATCACTAGAGCATCAGTATACGTACGAGGAAGCAATGAGGCATCAACGACTTGACTCATAATGGAAGCATGGCGGTGGCAATGGATCTGCGCCACAAGGAATCCAAAGGTCGGCCAACATGAGGCAACCAACTGGCCCTCCTCAGTTAAGTCGAACTAGTAGCATGAGGCAAGTGTTAGGACTCTAGCTAGGAGAGTCCTAATTGAGAGGGATATTCATGTAAAACCTACCTAAGCCGACCACTATTAAAGAGGTGAAGAGGCCGGCTAGGGTTAGGAGGTTGTTTCTTAAAGAAGAATTAGGAGTTGTAAAGGAATAGGAGTATTGAGTAGGAGTACTATTAGGAGTTGGTTAGTAGGAGTCTTGAGTAGGAGTCCTATTAGGAGTTAGGGTTTAGAAGCCCTATAAATAGCCATGTATTCCCCCTCTTTTGATAAGCAATAGATGAATCTTTTCTACAATCTTTGAGCAGCAACTTGGAGAGAGGAACCCCTATAGAGTTCCAAGGAGGCCGATCCCCTAAAGAGATCAACCCCAAGTTTAGAATCTACAAGGGTTCTAACACCTGGTATCAGAGCAGCATTCTTAGCATCTTGCTGCCCTTCCACAACCATCCATCAACCCTCCATAGTCGCCCAAAGCAATTCCCACAATTGCTTAAAAGATCGTCAACAAATTCCACCGTCATCTCCACCACCGCGGATCATCCTTTGATCTCCCCGTGAATTGCAACAGGTTCTGGTTTCCTACCTTACTGCTGCTGCAATTTAGTTATCCTTATTCTAAAATCCAAAAAAAATTATTCCTATATTGCTGCATAAACTTTTCGTCGTAAAGTATTCATCTCTACGACGAAAGATACATTGCAAAATTTCAACCGCATAGCACAGACTGTTTGATCTTGCTACTGCATTTTTTCTATTCAAATCTCTACGAAATTTTTATAACAGCTTTGACACTTCCTAACAGCAGATTTCCCTTTGGTCTTGTCAAAAAATTCTCAATATAAACTATTGATCTTTTACGTCTAAATTGCTATACTTGAAAATCTGCACTGTAAAATTCCAGCCGCATAGCACAGATTGTTTGATCTTGTTACTACGTTTTTTTCTATCCAAACCTCTACGAAATTTTTATGACAGCTTTGACACTTCCTAACAGCATATTTTCCTTTGATTTTGTCAAATTTCAGCAATTCCCCCTCACCTCTGTGAGCTTTGCACAACTCTTTAGGTCGCTGAGCAACCCATCCCACTTTACATGGTCTCATCCTTTACCAAGCACCTCGCTTGTCTTGAGCACCATCAAGTCTGGTTGCCAACATCGAGCTGTAGCTTAAACTCAGCCATCCCAACCTTTGTGCGCTACGCGTTCTTCCCAACTTGCTTGTCCTCGTAGTGCCCCTCACACTAAGGGTTGGCCATTCCTTTGAATGCCAATCTTGGATGCCCCCTCTCCTTCGAGCAACTCCTTTCCCTACACCTCAACGCTCGTTTCCCCCAGACGATCATGCGTGCTGGCTGCCCTCAGCATGCTAAGTGTTTCTATGTGTACTTGTCCCCCTCTGATACCAAATGTCACAAACTTAGCTGGTTTTTTCTAAGTCGAGCAACACCCCTATGTGTTCATCTGCAAAGGTCAGCCTCCCTGAAACCTCCTATGGTCCCTTAAGACCTATAAAAGAGAAAACGAGTTAGAGAAAGCGTTTCACTCGGGATCCACAAGCAACCATTTCAGCAAACACTTTATAGCCAATGCAAATTACAAATATAGACTTCACAAGCTGTGGACGATCGCACAACAAAGGGTCCAAGATGGTCCACTACAAACCAAAATCTCCACAAGTACCCACATAACACAACCTTTGTTTACAAGCCTAAAATTGCCACCAAAGCCAACCAAAATAAGGCTGCCAAGAGTACAGCCAACCCTCTACATGTTGTGCAAAGCATAAATAAAACCAAAATGTATAGATATACATGAGCATTACATCAAACACCCCGTTTACAACTTTGTCCGTGACAGTTGAGTGCTTCAGGCGAGCGCCCGGTTCATATAAGGCAACTGGGCGCCTAGGCGGTTCAGTTTAATTTAGTTGGTTTGATTGAACCAACTAACGTAGTTCCTTACCTCAAAAGTTGCCCTTCACGCATGACCCTAACTCCCCAAGCCAACCCTAGCGTGTGTTTTCTCCCGCTACCTACGTCGCAAACGTAACGAATCAAGTCTTCCTCTATCGCTAACCGAGTCTTTCTCCTGCTGCTTCCGTTGTTTTCCATTGCCGGTGTTCGGCTTTGTCCGTTGTTGTCCGCTACTTCTGTTGTTGCCACTGTTGTCGTTCATAGTGCTACTGCGACTGTCTTAAACTAATCATCTGCTGCTGCTGCTTCTCACCGTTGCTTCTCTTCCAACTTTTCACTATTAGTTTCACTCGGTGACATTTTTTATCCTTTTATTTAAATAATCATATTTATTAATTATATTATATATTTTTTATATTTTACTATTTTAGAGCACCTCACTTTGCTCGGGCGAGCGCCTAGCGCCTCGAGCATTTTAGGACCTTGGCGTCTAGCGCTTTTTAAATCACTAACATCGACTCTTATCAAACACTATTGATGCAGCCTATACTATTATGGAGGGTTGATTATTCCGAGAAACAATTGGTTCATTCTCCGACGTTATAGTTGTATCGTGTCGTTACACGGATCCTGGTGAGCAAAAGTTACACACATATTGATTATCAACTATATTTATTATTAATTATTTGTTATGCTAAAAAATTCTCATTTATATCTTTTTTAGTCGAGTGGTGGTTACAATTTAGAGAGGACGCACCAAATTTAAGGAAGATTATCATTCGTGTACTTTCACAGACAACATCTGGTGGTTGCGAACGTAATTGGTCAACGTTCGCATTGATTCACCCAAAGGTCCACAACAAACTATCGTATAGACGGTTGAAGAAACTGGTATATGTCCACTATAACATGCGACTAAGGTTGCGATGTGTCGAGCTGGACAAGGAGCCAGAGGAACCAGAGATTGATCTCATCGACCTCCAATTCTACAACGAAGATTCAGAGTCGATGTTAGAGTGGGTCAAAGCGACAGAGAACCAAGAGGATCCTCTACTTAATGAGGCGAGAGATCCTCAACGTCCTTCGCGTTTTATCACCAAGCAATAAAAGATGAGGAAGCACATCCCCGGTAGGAGGAAAATCCATCTCGGTCAGAACATGATGGAAGGAGCCAAACAAGATCGAGTCAAACTGCTCTAGAAACTAGAGACACCCATCCGTCACAATCGTCCGCCCATAATACAAAGGCAAAGGGGAAAGCAGTAGCATCAGCTGCACCGTTGGAAAGAATCGAGTCAGGTGACAAGATACCTTCGCAATCGTATTCAACAACCCACTCGGTCCAAAGACATGGCAACGATATGAACAACAATGCCTCGACCGATGATGGCAATGGCGCCAGGGAGTCTATGGTCCCGTCTACACAATTTGAGGGTGGTGCATGGACCGACGAGTAGTATTTTACACATACCACCCAAGATTCAAATCATAGAGCTCAACGAGGTACTAGTCAAATTTATGCACAGAAAGGGAAGGGGAAGTCAATGGATGATTTTCAACAGATGCGACAGAGCCTACATGATGTAGACACAAAGCAAAGCTCATCGTATTCACAACCGTCGTATTATGGAGAATCTTATGGCCAACAACAGTATAGTGATAATCATACTTCTCCGAGCAACAATATGATACGGAACAGCAAATCAATAGTTAAGGTAGAAGTTTTGGCATTCACTATACTCTATATCAATACATGTCACATTCATCATTGCCTTAGGAGCCACCTCGGACACATGTGATTCACGAGGATCAGCCTACGACCATCACCACATTGATGCACCAATGACATACGATGTCTCAATGCACTATCATAGGATCAACTTCAAGATTAGGTCCGACAAACATGTCATATTGATATATAGATACATAGGATCGAGGACCCCGATCCATCACCCGTGGAGTCTCGTTATTCGTCTTGGTGATAGAATCAGGTATATCCATATATTAATTACTTAATTCATTTGAATCTTAAAGTTTAAGTTATATAAAAAATAATCTAACAATTTAAATATTTTTGTAAATAATTCAATATTAACGGAAGAACAATACAAAACAAACCAAAATTGCAAACCTTACACACGGCTACTCCTCAAAGCCCGAAAAAGATATGTGGCACTATTCTTACCTAATTTACATTTTTTTTTTTGTCAAAACTATACTAAATGTATATTTATTTCTAACTTAAAAGCCATATCCTAACCTTTTTTTCTTTTTTCAGGTATTTTCGGAGGGTTTTCACAAAATTTTAGACATACCGCTCAGTACATGCTGGCATACCATTAGTACACCTCGGTACGTACCATACCAAGCAAGGCTCAATGTGCCGGTACGAACTGAAATTACGAACCTTTGATATACATGACCCTTCAGTTTTGCTAAGTACATGATAATATAGCTTATCAAGTTTTATAAATATTTATAAACCCCTTAATTTTCCCCAACAACTAGAAACCATTCAAATTTGTCATGACTCATGAGGCTTAAAAGAAGGTTATAAAATGCCACAAGGTCGGTGCTTTGAGAATTTAAGATATCAAGGAGGACATACCATGTTCTAAAGTAACATACTTCTAAGTTAATACTTCAAAGGCATATTACCAACAAATCTTTCTATTAATCATTTTACCTGCCGAAATAACACCCATGCGTAACATGTGTCATGAATTGTCTCTGTAATACTTAAAGTTCGCCAAGTTGACTTTAGGAATTCAAGAATTTCCTCCACCTCCTGGAATTAGAAACCAAAATAGAAGTGAATAAAAGACACATAGAAGATAAAAGCTATAGTGACAGAGTTTCAAATACTCAATATTCAGTGTGAAAGAGTTAACCAAAACCTGTGTAAGCTTTCCCTCATCCAAGATATCGAAAACACTAGATAGCATTTTTTCATACAATCTAACATTAAGGGGATAGCCATCAGCCCAGTGGCATACTTCTCCAGTCAAATCACCCCGAGCTGGTCTCTCAGCAAGTGACATCGCAATTTCCCTTACAGATCTTAGACATTCTGTACGCTGAAGTTCAGCAGCAGATGGTGGAAGTGACTGGGAAATTTAACAACGATAATCATGAACTTATATATCACCAACGGCATTTTATGTAATATTATAAAATACAATTAATATAAATGGATACAGCATGTGAAACACAGAATGCACTAAACTGTCTATAATAGTTCAGAAAAGTACACACCTCAGACTCTTCAATCTTTTTCAATAGATTCCTGAACTCATTGGCCTTGCGCCCTGATTCCCCAAATCCTACCACTGGATGATTTATAAGACCTTCTTCAAGCATATTCAGCTAAGGAAAGGACAAATAAAAAATGAGTACACGAGCAAAATGACTTATATAGTTCAGTAAAAATGGTCAATTACCTGCCTCTTTTGCCACCGGAGAAATGCTTTTTTGTCAGAAAATTCTGTTTTTGAAACACAACACAACAGTTCCAGTGGAATCAAGAGATGATCCATTCGCTTTCCCACTCTGCCAACAAGAGCATTAAGTAAACCTTGCCTTGTTCTGATATCCATCGACTCTGAGATCTGCAAAAATTAAAAATACATATGTCAAACAAAAATGACATAAAAAAATCAAGGGAAGAAAAAACAGATTTTCATAACAATGAGTAACAGAAGGAGATGGAATCTGCATGCCAAGTGATGACCATATGAAAATAGTTTCATCTAAGTATTTATTAAATCAAAAATAACTTTCAGTGGAACTATTCAAATTCACCTTCTATTTTATAACTTAAACAAAGATAGGTAATATGGAAATCATTTTCATAATAAAAAATTCAAGGCAATTGATGTAATAGTTCTCAGCGATCAGATGATTATGAGCATAATTTTCCTATAAAACACTCATTTTCCAGTTGTAATTATCTGGGCCAGTTACTTGGAATTCCTTCAAACATTCTCAGGGATTAAACAAATGTTATGTACTTATATAGCATGACAATTAAGCATCAAAAGAGTTCCTTTTAGAAGTTATATATTGGAAGTCCATGAGGTTACTTAGCTGCACATATTTCAGAACTCTGAACACAAGACCAATAAAGGACAAAAGGTTGACTTTTCACAGGAACAGCAGTCTATTACTCAATATTGGAAAAAAGGATATTTGTTGTAACAGGTAGATAGATATAAAAATATGGAATTTACATCACATTTATAACATAGTCTTTACAAATAATTAAAAGATGAGATATAAAAAGGTAAGAAGCATGCCTCCAGCTGTGCTCGCAATATCTCTAACAGACCTACTAATCCAGCAGCACGTGGAGATTGGGATACAATGCTTTCGTTCTTACTATGACGAAGCTTCCTCATCAATTTGGACTTCTTCTCTTTCTTTTTTTCTTTCGATGGTACTATGAGACCCCTAAACAAAGCCAGGTTACCACAAAAAAGTTTAAAATGTATAACTGATAATTTGCAAAGGCAAAGCAAAGTTTAAAATGTAAAGAAATGTTAGTTTATTTACTAAAGGGCAAAAGGCAAAGCAAAGTTTAAAATGTAAAGAAATGTTAGTTTATTTACTAAAGGCCAAAAGAAGTTTTCAGACAATAGACATTGAATCAGCATATACCCTGATGCACCAGCAGAAGCTACGAGGATCTCATAGGCAGTTTCTCGAAGATCATCATCAGTAATACCTGAAATCACGTCAAAGATAAGTAAAAGTGCCACTATTATGAGTTAGTTACTTTTTCAATAGTAGTTCTAGCACTAGGAACACATCCAACATTCTTTAACGTATACATTTATATACTTTATGTTATATAAAGTATGTATTTCCAAAGCTAAACTTATTCCATAGTTCATGGTCTCCACTATGTAGTAACAATATATAGGATCTCAAACTGATTTCATAAGAGGAAAGTAGTACAGCAAGATCTATTAAAGGTTAAGATCGCTTCCTTCTCTCTTGGTCATTCTAATGTGTACAGAAGAGACAGTGAACTAATAGTGACCATGCTCATGCTATCAAATTTACAGAGGAAAAAGATTATGTGCTTTTAAATTGCAGTTAGTACATTCCAATTTCACATTCTGGCAATTGCTACAGGGTTATGATCAAATCTGCTGCCTCAAGGTGACGATTCTTCAGAATATGACATCATTAACAAATCATTAAACACAAAAAAATTATGTTATTACTTCATATTGCAGAATCACAAGATACCTACTTTTGATTTAGACATACAAAATGTAGTGTCACCCTATCACTTTAGTTTAACAGAAACTGTTATGCTAGTTATTTAAGAAATCAGTCAGCAATATGATCCTTTAAATCTTTCAAGTTTTCTTACACTCTCTGCTTGATGAAAAATTTGCAAACTAGGTTCTTAGGAAAAAAGTCCCAAAACATGGTCGCACAATGATTCAAAAACTTCCACAAGCATAGTGTGTACAAGGACAAAGTAATTAGCAAATGGGGATAGAAAAAATGAGAATATTTACTTTCAAATGTTAATTTGTCTAGCATTTTATTTTATTTAGAACTCCTAAAGGAAACTTTTTGCACAAAGATCCTTGTGGGTCAGGCACTTGGGTACCAGCCTGAGACATGCCAAAGTACATACCACAGATAGGACCATTGTCTACTGGTATGCTCTTGGCACTATCTTGCCTATATTAAGAAAAGTTTTTGGCACAGTACCATGCCCCAATGCCAGCACAGGGTGGCACATTCTGACTTGAGATGATGCCAAGACTTAGGATGGGCAAACATGAAAAAGAGCACATGTAATGGAGCACTCTGATGGGGTTAAAGATTTGAGCAGCTTAGGTCCAGGGTCAAAATGGCAATATCAAATTGTGGTGAATTATACCAAGCAGAAGCAAAACTAGCACTGTGATGATTGTACAAGAAACATCACCAGAAGAAATGAGATCAGGAGAAGTAACCTCGCAAATTGCAAATTAACAAGAAATTGTTGGAAATAAATAGATCTCAATAAAAGCATAATAGTTTATTTGTGTTATTGTCATTGGTTTAGAAATACACAAGCTGACCAAGATTGTGATGCTAACTGAAATGCCCGGATTATAGATGAATTTTGCAATCCTACTCACAAATTTGTTAGCCAATCAACTAAGAAAGCTGAATTGACAGACAGAAAGCAAGGCATACTTGCCAATCTATTAACTAGAAACCAAATAATATGATGTCTTTTCCATTTCAAAGAAATTCTGAAACAACATCAATGAAAAAATACACAGTCCAAAATGACAACTTGCTCAACAAATACCTGACAACTGGTGTACTGTCGATCAATAGGTATTAAAATGAGCATCAGATTTAAGAAAAAGCAGGTCATCAATGAATGTTTATGAAATATTTTTCCACATTTCTCCCTGTAATGCTACAAAGTGGTTGCAATAACTAGATAGCTTACAGCTAAATAGTGCAGTTAATATCTTGTCAATCAATTTACTTTTACTAATAGAAATATAAAATTCATTATTTATCATGAACAACATTTTGTTAATAATCTAAATTTTCAACTCATTTTGGGTTGCCTAAGCAAGATCCACCCACTGAACAGATGACTAACCACAAATCAAAGCATGCAAGTAACCCAAACTCCTTGCACAAAATATGTCAACTTATACAAGTCAAATATTAAGCAGAAAAGAATGGACATTTTTAATCAAATTACCTGTCGCAAATAAAGGCAACCGCGGAGAAATATCACCAACATCACTTGGCTGCGGTCTAGAATTCCTGAGACTATCAACTTCTTCCTCTTCTTCGTCATCCTCAAAGTCATCAATATCATCTACAGTTAATTCTTGATCATGTGGAGGCTCAAATGACTCTGGTTGTGACACATTTGACACAATACATGATGATGTAGCAACTGGAATAGAAGGTGGTGCCCGACTTGGCGGTGACCCAGAAGATTCAGGATTTGTGACCAAAAAGAATTCTTTCTCGGGCCCAATATTACTCTGATCAAAAAAAGACATTAGATCATACCAAATAGAACAATGCAAACATGCAAGTAGTTGAAAGAAACAAAAACAAGACAGAATGATGATAACCAAAAAAAATATCTTTAGAGGTGATGGTTCTAACTCGACAAATGAGATATGTGCTTCACACTCATGACTCGTGCACACACACACATCCGCAGAGAGAAAAAAGTGAAAAAGAAAACCCTCCTCCAATGAGGGGAAAGCACTATCCATAAAGAAAAAGAACCACTCTTACACTCTCGCTACCTTTACATATCCCTCCATGAATAGATGTAGGTATTTGCATGCCTATAAATTTCAAACACTTCAAAATGCTTGACATCTCTAGGCTATATGTGTGTCAATGCTTGACATCTCCATGTCATCTCAAATATTAAAAAGATGCATAGAGATTAACTATTGCAGTCCAATGCATGCTGTTCTACCAGTGAGGAGTCGAGGGAAGGTCAATGTGAGTAGTCTTATTCCTGCAATTACAGAGGTGGTTTTTGTGACTTAAATCCTCGTCATCTAGGTCACGAAGGATCAACCTTACTATAACATCAAGCTCATCCTCATGTGGATTAGACAGTTGCCATTATATTTTTCATGTGTTTGAAGTATTTTTGAAAATTCTACTATTGTATAAATTTTGCATCATGATCATATCCTTTATAAAAGAATAAGACGAAAATACATGTATTTGATACTTCGTACATGTTTCATTGCCTACTTTTACAGGATTTGTCATTGGCATGTCCTTATTGTTTTGTGTCAATATTCATGCTTCATAGTCGCATACTCTAAATTGACTACCATCTCAATTGGTATTCCATGATTTTCTCCTACCCTACTACAACTCCACTATTTTCTCAAATATTT
The DNA here is from genome assembly GCF_036884655.1 of Musa acuminata AAA Group. NCBI lineage: Eukaryota > Viridiplantae > Streptophyta > Magnoliopsida > Zingiberales > Musaceae > Musa > Musa acuminata. Next base: position 16,007,712 of record NC_088328.1, on the reverse strand, counting down.
TTTTTATTTATGGCTTTTTGATAAGATAGACAACCCCTTTTTATAGTCACATACTCCCAATTGACTAGCATCCCAATTTCTTTTTCTTTCTTTGGATTTTAAGAAGACAAAACTTTTTTACTTCCACCTCGCCACATCTTTAGAGTGAACCTTTTTCCTTATCCCATTATATGTAATATAAGATAGAAATATGACTTTGAACCTATCAACCTTTAAAACCATACTTATGTCCGGTGATTTCAATAGGCGCTCGGGCGCTCGCCTAGGTGCTCGGGCAAGGCAAGGCGAGGCCCGAGCGCCTCGCTTCATGTCCAAGAGGTGCGCTTCAAAGAGGCGCCGCTTGGGCGCTCACCCGAAGCGCCCGGCGCTTGGGCTCGGGCAAGCACCCGAGTTAAACCAAGTGACCCCAATGCTTTAGTTGGTTCAATCGAACCAACTAAAGCACCGATATCAGCCTCCCAGCATCCCTCTCGCGAGTTTCCCAACCGTAACCCTACTCGCGATTCTGTCGTCAGCATTTCCTCTCCGTTGTCGCTACCTCTCTCCGCTGTCGTTGCCTCTCTCCATTGTCGCTGCCACTGCCACTGCCACTGTCGTTGCTCGCCGCTGCCACTATCGTTGCTCGCCGTTGTTGTCGCTGCTCGCCGCTCCCGCTGCCGTTGCTCGCTACTACCGTTGCCGCTACTCTCAGTCAGCAGCATCGGTCTTACTCTTATACTGCGCTCTCGTTACCGCTGCCGCTGCCACTATCATTGTTCGCCGCTGCTATCGCTGCTTGCCACTGTCGCCACTGCCGCTATTGTCTTACTCTTACTCACTCTTCTCACATCGGCTTGATAGTATACTGTTAACAGTATACTGTTAATTGTATACTAGTAACAGTATTTTTTATTTATTAGATTAATAATATATTATTTTGATTTTAATACTGTTAATTTATATTTATTTGAAATTATTGTTATTGTTTTGAATTTTGAGACATTTTGTTAATGTGATATTATGATTTTGCAAGATTTTCTTAATTTAATATCATATTTTTATTTATATAATTATATTTATTAATTATATTATATATTTTTATATTTTAGCTCCTCGCTTCAATCGGGCGAGCGCCTAACGCCTTGGGCGTTTTTGGACCTTAGCGCCTAATGCTTTTTAAATCATTGCTATTGTCGCATCACCTTCTCAAAGCTTTCATAGTTCATTTGACATGATTTTAATGAATACAACTTTTGTCAGTAGAAATATGACTTTTGTTCATGTCAGTAGAGAAGTACCTATCAACTTTTAAAACCATACTTTTGCACATTACCTTCTCAAAGTTTTCATAGGTCATATTCCCAATTGACTACCATCCCAATTTATTTTCCTTTATTTTCTCCTACACAACTCCACTATTTCTCTAATTTATTTGTTTTTTCTTTGGATTTTGAGAAGACAAACTTTTTACTTTCACCTCACCACATCTTTAAAGTGAACATTTTTCCTTATCCCATTATATGAAATATAAGATAGAAATATGACTTTTGTTTATGCCCGTAGAAAGGTACCTATCAACTTTTAAAACCATATTTTTGTCGCATTACCTTCTCAAAGTTTTCATAGTTCATTTGACATGATTTTAATGAATATGACCTTTTTCAGTAGAAATATGACTTTTGTTCATGTCAGTAGAGCTATCAACTTTTAAAACCATACTTTTGCACATTACCTTCTCAAAGTTTTCATAGTTCATTTGACATGATTTTAATGAATAGTTTGTCAACTCCTTAATAAAGCATAAATTATCAGGGAAAAGTTTCTGCACATCTCCATGTTGGTGAAGTATAACGAATTGATTAGCATGGCATGGCACAAGCCTAATGTCTACTGAAACAAGCCAAGCAATGAAAAGGCATGTGATAACATGTCAGGGTAGGACCATGAATCTAATTGCTTGCTACTAATCACTTTACCTTATTTGTCCATAAGTATAATGAATTGATTAGCATGGCATGGCACAAGCCCAATGTCTACTAAAACAAGCCAAGTAATGAAAAGGAATGTCACACACACACATACACACATAGCACAGGCCCAATGTCTGCTAAAACAAGCCAAGTAATGAAAAGGAATGCACACACACGATGTTCCCTGGGTCACTTTTTGTCATTTACTATCATTAAGCCCGTTATTAGTGGGTACACACACTTTTTGTCATTTACTAGCAATAAACCCATTATTGGCAGGTACACACATGCACACACGTACATGATGTCCCCTGGGTCACTTTTTGTCATTTGCTAGCAATAAACCCATTATTGGTGGGTACACACACAAGCGTACATGATGGCCCCTGGGTCACCTTTTGTCATTTACTAGCAATAAACCCATTATTGGTGGGTACAAACTAGATGTGTAATTTAATTTAATAAGCACCAGCTAGATGCGTAAATTCATTAATCAACTTTAGCACCGGTTTTCAATTTTAACAAGAGGTAGCATTTTCATCTTCCAAGCATACAACTACTTGTTATAGTAGCTCTGATCTCACAATAGTCATTGTTTTGATGCCATTTTGAGTTATTCATGTTGCAGCTTGAATTGTTTCCTATTAGTTTTGAGCAACTTTTCACATCAAAACTATTCTCATAACTGCATGGCCCAACTATTAATAGTTCAATCATTTGACAATAGTCTCATCACATAGCTACACAAATGAGTAGGCAATGATGCCAATTAACCCATTCTACATGCTTTCTAAGCATGGGCAACAATACGAGAATTTCACAAGTTCCAACATATAAACAACGGCACATCCTAGCTGCTTGAATTCTGAACAAAATGCTAAAAAATCGCCTCTCAACTATGGTTGAACAGAAATTCCAAATATTAGAACTTTCATTCATCAAATCCTGCCATCTCAAAATTCCACCCAACTTTTCATCTCTCTATTGTCCGAAGATGTATTAATTCTCCAAGCCAACACCTTGAACGATGAACATCTTACAAATATGTCTTTTACATGTGCTATTCACTAACTCATCCAGCACCTCGTTAAAAAAAAAACGTTAATCTGCCTTAACATCTTAGAAGTTTAGGTGTATTTTAATATCTCTATCTGCAAAGATCTTACCATTTTTCATGTAACTTTGTGCACATTGTCATAGGTAGCCAATTAGGTGACTGTTTACCAAAAAAGTTCAGCAGATCAAAACAAAACGATTGTAGTAGTCTCCCATCTAGCATCTAGTGTGGTTGATATGCACTCCATATTACTATTATTTTTATCAGTATACTGTTTTAATCCTAAGAAGCATTAAAAGGATAATGTGATATTAACCATGTACCATAATGGGTTAACCACTTTAATAACTTATCACTTACCTTTTTACATGAATACAAATATCACTCTGTAGTTTCACAATTTTCCTGTAGCATATATTTACTCATTAATTATTTGAAGTCACAAAAATACTTTTTTGTTTGTAATTGGTTCATGTAACTCTGGATATGTTAATATGGCTTAAATATGTGTCTGCATATGCACCACTAGTTACATCTAACCATGACTTACAACCCAACATTTTATAGATTTTAAATGGGTACAAATATCATTCAATAAGTACTTAATTTGATCATAGTATATGTCACTTATATATAATATAAGTATAATCACATCTTCTTTGTCTAAATATTTTAACATGAACCGAATTGTGCATCTGAATATGCAACCAAATTTACATAGGCTATTCGACGCCTCAGTCATGTGAAACACATGTCCAGGGAATTAACAAAAAATTTAAGCTTCATCAAGAGTTGGAAAATTTATCAGAAAGATGAAAGACAACAATGATGCAGCATATTATGTACAAAGGCGACAAAGCTTACCGTTGCAGGATAGTCAAGACTGTCATGATAAAGCCTAATGGCTTCCGAGAGATCAAGTGTTTCGCCTGCAGCATCAAAAGCTCTTTCACAATACCACTATAAATTAGCATCAATGGACAATATTGATAGTACGGTTTTGGTACCTTTCTTGGTGCAGTTAAGAACATAATCAACACTGACTTGATCTATATCTACATCATCCAAGGAAATTGCACCTGGTGGAAGTACAACTTTCTTGATCAAGCTACCTGAAAGAATATAATTAAGAAGTATGTGGCGATCACGTCGATAGCGCTGCAGAAGCTCCAGAACATTCTCCCTGGGGCAATTTCAAAATTTAATCTCATGCTGGACATTAGCAATTCAATCAAATGATCAAGAATGCATACTCTTCCATGGATGCGAGATGATTCTAGGGTCAAATTCTTTTTAGCATAATTGCATGACTCCAGAAACTTCTTCTGTTTAGCTGCACCAACTGCATAAATTGTGCGTAGGTTAAACTGAACAGAAAAGGCAGTAAAATTCAGGCAGTAAGCGCCTTAAATTTCAGAACTCAGAGACCAGTCTTGTCAAAACAATGTTTGTAGAATACAGAATGACAGATCTCATCAGAAAAGAAGCATGCTCTTAAGTAATGGAACTTCCAGTGACAACAAGATCTTTTATACTCCCTTCACCTCCCCCATAATCAATGGGATGTAATGATTACTTGATATTAAGCTTAAGAAAAGATCGACTGGACCCACTGGAGTATCACCAGAAAATGCTTAGGTATCAAGATAAGTAAAAGGAAACAACGGTTGCTCCCAATCCAACATTTCATGTGCCCAGATCTTTATAAATGCATCAGAAACACTACGTCGAACGAAGATATCCGTGATAAAGACGCAGTGGTAAAGTAACAATGAACGGAAAAACCCTAGATAGAGCCCATTTCAGATCATGAGATCTAACGAACAGCCCAGTAAAATCCAGAATTATGCCAAGAAAAGCCACAACGGTAGTGTATTTTCATCATAAAGCCTCAGCCACGATCGAATTTCTCTAAAAACCAGCGTCGCATTTCCCCTAACATCCAAGATCCACAACACACAATACCTTGCGAAGAAAAGTAAGCGAAGCATAAAAGAGGTCCGTGATGCCAAGAGACGCTTGCATATTTCATGAGGCACTCCAAAGATCACGCATTACCTGTAGAATCTCACGGTAAAGATGGTTCCTCTCGATCTCGCTTGAGAAGGAAACGAGAAGGCGAAGCCAGAGAGGGACGAAAACAGGGGAAAGGAGAGGAGGGGTCGGGAAGGCATAGATTTGGGGAGGGTGAACATAGTCGGCGCCGGACCGTAGCAATTCATTTCCCCGATTATAAGCTCACTCTAAAACCTTACCGTTCTATGATTGTAAGAACGAGCGGGACCCACTTAAGAAGACTATGCTCGATTCAATTCCATGGCAGGTATCAAAAGAGTAACAACAGGACAGGTGGAAACGATCAAGTCACGTGAGGCGGAGCTGTCAACTTGTCCGGATCGACTGCACGTCCAAACAGGCAACACGCATTCCTACCTATCATAGAAGGTGACGATGGGATTTGGTGATTCGGAGTTGGGTTGGAAGTGTCCCGGTGTGGCAATGATTGGATGTGTGATCTGTGAGCTCCGTAAACTTTTACTGGGTAAGTTGGTGAGACTTTGGTGGCTGATCAACTCAATCTTATCTTTTTTTTTCCTTTTTTTTCTTTCTTTTTACTTTTTCCAGTTCGTCTCACCAAAACTTCTTTTCAACTTGGTGACAACAGGCAATTTCTCGAAATTGGATCTTTTTCTTTATATTTCAGTCAATTTATTATTTAAAAATTGTGGTTTATTTGGATCTGTCTCTCTCTCTCTCTCTCTCTCTCTCATTTCTCTAAATTGGATCTTTTTCTTTATATTTCAGTCAATTTATTATTTAAAAATTGTGGTTTATTTGGATCTCTCTCTCTCTCTCTCTCTCTCTCTCTCTCTCTCTCTCTTTCTCTCTCTTATTCAGTAGAATATAATATGTTCAACAACATTGACACCCAGAAGTGCTGTTCCTTAATTGGAAACTGGATTTCTTCTAGACATAACAAGCATACGAACCGTCATGGCCAGTTATATAGTTAATTTATCCTAATTTATTTATCGATATATTGTATTGTCGGACCAATAAATTCTCTCGATTATTCCCTAGTTCTGATCGATATTATACTTCAATGTAAAAATGTACAAATATTAGATGTCATAGAAAACTAATTCTTCTAATGTAAAGGATGGTGTAAATCCTACTTATTTATATAAATAATATCTGGTTATATTTGCAGAAATATCATGTATTTTATTTTATTTTATTTTATTGTATACATAAAAAATCTCATGCATTTTATTTACTTTGCACCGACATTTATTATGAGCTACTAGAGAAAAATGCCTCGAGCAGCTGCCTCCAGGTGAGAAAAAACAAAAAAAAAAGGAGAAATATATTAGAAATCAAACTAAGAGCAAAATGTTAGCCAACTCAAAATTTGTTTTATTGCTAAATAAAGCAAAATGTACCCTTTTTTTTATACTTTCATAATCCATAAAATAAATGAAAAAAAATATTTCATAAAAATGGCCCTATTTTTGTTAATTTGTCACGTAAGCCCCCACGTAGGGATGCAATTTTAGAGTAGTTCTGCGGTACATAGACCGGATTTAAATCAATCCCATGTACTTAGGAAGGGTAACATGATTTGCTGCTTAGTGTTTTTGTAACATCCCTTATTAGTCTCACATCGAAAGTGGGCAAAACTAAGATTGACTTATAAGGGTATGATGAGTGTACTTCTATCAACTTCAGTTTAAGCATTTTGATCAGTGGTTTAGACCAAACGAAGTTAGCCTATCAGGCTCGGTCATAATATTAGTATTATTGTATTATGATTGGTTCTTTCATCCTTTTTCTTGATTCCAAACAAGCTTGCTATCATTGAAAGGTTAAATTTGGCAAAACATTGATAATTAAACCACATCAAGTCGACAAATATCTTGCTCCAGAAACTATTATGATGTTCAATGATAATGTTTCTATTAACCTTGGCATCTCAAATCTTTTATAAATGACAAATGTCACAAGGTTTTTTTTCTTATTCTTTGAACACCAAGTGATGCCGTCGGTGACAACAATAAAGACACAAGAACTTTCTTATGGTAAGAGCTAAAACGACTTGGATAGAAATAATGGACACCAAAATTGAAGTACCTCACATATTCCAACAAACATAGCTAGTTAGGTTTATTTTCCCAGCTAAGATGGCAGTCAGAGACATTCCCAGCCAAAAACGAAAAACAAGTGGGGAGAAGCATAATCATCAATATACAAGTTGATAAAGTGTTGGATGTCAATCATATGTGCTACTCATTTAATGAGAAGCATCACTATATATACAACGATTTATAGATACATGATCTCTGTCCCCGGTCTGCAATCGTAGGCTTTCGGATGCCATTGTCTGAATCACTCACTCCTAGTCAAGCTGTTAGACAGCAATTAAGAAAGTCCAAAAACTTCCTCTTCTTCTTCTTCTGCTGCATACATTCATGTTGATTTGTTCAAATTATGTGGCGTGGGGAAAGAAGTGTATAGCTTTTATTTGTTTAGCAAATTAGTGCGCATCGATGTCTATGTTTAGTTGCCAATAAGACATGGATACATCAATCGATCTTCCTTATTATTTCAAACTATTTTCATCTTCTGATGAAGTGAAAATTCATGTAACATGAGTTTATTTTAATGGTAATGCAAGAAAGTAATCGATCAACAAGAAAGTGAAATTTAGGTTTGCATATGAAGTTGTCTATATCGGAAGAACAGACCTAACAAATGTTCATATGATTTTGTAATTAACATCCGGTTACTAAGGTAAAGGACATATATAGTAGTAGTCATGTTTTGCTTAATGTTAATTTGAGACAAAATCTAGCATGTCTAATACAGGTTAAGTTTGGCTTTAGCATTTCCTACTTGAACAAAACCACTTTCAAGAGTCAAGATGATCAGAGTTTATAATCAATTCTCCACCTTTTATTGATGAACTATTAGGTCTTTGCATTCATCTTACGAAACAAAATATATTGATAACAATCAATGACAAGAGACTACTAAACACCCAAGAAACAGCTTGAAAAGGATCAAAATTTAGTTATAGTGGCTTTCCAATATGATTTTTCTACGTTTGAGCTTCTGCAATTTGATCAAAATTAGGAATAGAAATCATAGGCATCTACAGAAGCTTTTTCCTTTTTTTTTTTTTTTTCTTTTCACTTAGACGTTCAGATGGAGAAGAAACAAATATTGATTTTAATTTGAAACTCAACAAGAAGAGTGAGCAAAGATGGCAATTTAATTGTAATTACGAAACAACCTATTGAGAAGAAATATACCTTGACGCTGCCGTCATCTTCATGCTGTTGGACTTGGATGTGCTCCGATTCGTTCTCAAGGTCGATTCGATTCAAACGAATCTTGTGCCGTTGTCTTTTCTCCGCACGAGCTCGTGAGAACACCATGGAGTAATCTGGTGTGCCTGTCTTTTGAGCCCACCCGCCAAATCGAGGAACAGACATCGCACCATTTCTCTAAAAGAAGATATAACACAAAACATTTGCAACACTACCGTAAGCACAAGGAGGTTTGTAATTAAGTTAGATGCTAAAGGGAACAACATTTGAATTTAGTAGTGTAGATCGAATTGTGAGTATAAAATAGGGAGGCAATATGTCAAGAAGTAAAAGCAATGCAACATCTTGATGAGGTTTATGCATGACAAAGAGGCTTTAAGAAGCTAAGTTACCCCAAAAGTAATTATTGTAGATGTTAGTTTGGCAAGTTCCATAGTCCCACATCAGGAAAATCAGGCTTGTTATCTCCTATTGGAACTATAAATAAGGGTTTGAGATTTGAAGTCAGATGTACCATAAGAAGCACCACAAGAAAAACCTAATTATTTGTTTTAGGCTTTTCTTGTTTAGTATTTTCGGGTGTTTTATGGTCTAAGAACATCTTCCAAGGCATTTGTAATAGTCTCATTTTTATAATAGTGATTTGCTCCTCTTTCGTCATGGATGTAAGTCAAGGTCAATTGACCGAATTACGTAAATATGGTGTTCTTGTCGCTTTTATCTTTTCACTTTATTATCTTTGTTGGATTACCAAAATTACCATTTGGTAAATTTCCTAGGACTAGCTTTAACAGTAAATAATTATCAGGTTATTACAAAGAAAAAAAGTAAAATATATAGATTGAAGAAGAAAAACTGAATTTATAAATTAGATTGAAGAAGAAAAAAAAAACAATGCGATATGGTTTATGTAAAAATATTTCAGATGTTGAAAAAAAAAAAGGAAACTAAAGTAATTTTGGTGACCCATAAAATTGCACAAGCATGAACTACAAGCATAAAGAGGTTTATAATAATATGAAATACTAAAACGAACAAATTTTGGGTTTAACAGCGTGGATTGAATTATGAGGATAAAAATAAGGGAGGCAATGCGTTCTATGTTTTGATTGAAAAATAAATAATAATAAAAAGTGCAAGATTTTGATAAGGGTAAAAGAATTTTCTATTAGTAGATTTTGAGAAAGTAGTCAGTCCCTTATGCATTGGTGATCTCATCATCTACGAAGAAAAGTAGGAAATTTTATCTTATTTCAGAAGCAGGAAAGAAAGAAAATGACATATAACACACACACACACACTCTCTCTCTCTCTTCATTATATTTCCAACTAATTAATCTGCCACATAAACAAGATTGACAACAATAATAAAAAAAAAGGAGCAGATGATAATTTTGTTCACCAGACAGAAATATCTGAAGATGATGTTTTTTAAAGGGAAAAATCAAATCACGTATTGGATCTGCTTTCGAAATGATTCAATGTGCTGCAGCTACATTCTTCCTCTTCTTCTCTTAATCTTTCTAAATAAAACATTCTACTGAAATGATTGATCATACAAACGACCAAAAGGCAGAAATGGGAAGAATAACGAAAAGAAGAGATTAATTGAACAACAAGGACAACAAGAGAGAGATTAACTACAACGTTCAAAGAACTCAACGAAATGGAAAGCATTTTAGGAGAGTTTTACGATCAGTATCTTCTTCTTTAAGAACGAATGGCATACCTCCTTGACGTTCTCCATGGTTGCCTATGGAGAGATTGGAGATGTCTTAGACGTCGCTGTACGTAGCCAATCTGTTCCTTCCCATGCATTTATAGATGTAGCTCTGCACGCCAAAAGCTAACTACAACAATAATAATAATAATAACACAGCGAATCCCATTTATATATATATAAAAAGATGAAGATTGACACAGTGGATCTGAAAATGGAGGGTTTGTTAAATAAAAAAAAACAGAAAATCCATGGGACAGAGAATGATAATGGCTCTTAACGATTTTGTTAAGTGATTTTTTAAAAAATATAAATAGCATTAGTTTTACAATATACAAACCATGAATCTAACAATTGATATGGTCAACGCCACCTCTAATATGACACATAGACTCCAATTAATTCCTATAGAATATGTCACGTTAGTTATTAAAAACTAGAAAGAGCATGATTATATGGTCCTATTTAATTATATAAGATATATTATAAATATGATTAGATTTTGATTATGATTATTAGTAAATAAAAAAAATAAATTAAGGTAAGATTCATTAGGAGATGTCGGAGATGTTAAATCTCGGATTTTGATGATGAAGTCAATTGTCATTTGTTGTCTAATCTATATGTTGAGATAAGTGTACAGGATTAACTACGATGAAAGTAAGACATGCAGCAGGAGTTGCGCCAGAGTCATGACAATGATCACGTTGGGAGTTCAAGAGCTCAACGGAAGTTCGGACAGTCGTCGGAGGTTCTGCGGGAACAAATCCGAGAAGTCCAGAAGCTTGCCAAAGGAGCTCGTCGGAACTTGCCAAGTGGATCGTCGTAAGTCCAGGAGTTTGCCGGAAGTCCGCAAGAGGATCACCGAGGGTTCGTCGGATGATCGACGGAAGTTCGCCGGAAACTTGCCGGAAGAAGCGATTGACGCACCGGAGCAAGCTGCAGAATATGTCTTAGGAAATAATCGTAGTTAGCACATTGATTAAGTTAGAAATGGGAGGTGATCCCATTAGCTTAATCTTGGGGCAATTGGGCCCTTGAAAGAATCAAATTGGGCCGAATGGATTAACCCATTTGGACCCTGATTGCTGTGGGAGGTGCAACCGCCCAAGCCAGGAGGTAGCACCGCCCAGACTATGTCTCCCAGTGAGACTGGGCGGTGCAACCGCCCCAGCCAAGAGGTGGCACCACCCCGGGCTCAGTCTCCGAGCGAGACTGGGCGGTGCAACCTCTTCTGCCAAGAGGTAGCACCGCCAGAGCTCAAGTTTCGAGCTCTGCCAGGCGGTGCAACCTCCCCAGTCAGGCGGTGCAACCGCCTGAGCTCGGTCTTCGAGCTCTGGCAGAGAGGTGCAACCGCCCCTGACAGAGGTGGCACCGCCCAGAGGCTCAGTCTTCGAGCTCTGCCAGGCGGTGCAACCGCCCCAGTCAGGAGGTGCAACCGCCTGATCCCGAAATTCCGGGAATTGACAGATTTGAGCTCCAAATTTGAACTGGGTTGGGGCCTATAAATACCCCACCCATTCAGCATTGAAAGCACAGAACACACACTCGAAATCTTACTGTCTTTCTGTGGTTCTTAGAGCTCAAAACTACTAGTTCTCCTCTTTCTGTTCTTCAAAGTTTGAGTTGTAAAGAGAGGAGAGAAAACTTCTGTAAGGGTTGTCTCCTAAGCCCGTCAAAAGGAGTGAATCTGTAAGAAGGTGGTTGGCCTTCGCCTATTGAAGGAAGGCCTCTAGTTGACGTCGGTGACCTCATCGGTGGAGGAAGCCAAAAGTGGAGTAGGTCAAGATTGACCGAACCACTCTAAATCTCGGTTTGCATTTCCTTTAAGCATTTTACCTTCACTGCAAACTTCTCAATAGTTACTGCCCTCTGCGATTTTACAAACAAGTTTCAACGTTTAGACGTAAATCTGCGTTTAGACGTAAATCTGCGTTTAGACGTAAATCTACGTTTAGATGTAAATCTGCCTTTTCGTATGATCATCATATTGCAGATTGCATTTACGTTTTGAGCTTTACCAATACTGCACACTGCCTTTATACTCCTGCTTAAACTGCGTCTTATCTAATCAAGTGATTTACGAATCAGCATTTAGACGTAAATCAGTTTCTTCGTACGAACTTCGGATTTCAGTTTGCGCCGATATTCTGGTTTTCATCATAGCTACAAACTGCCTGCTTAGTTTGACATTAACATTGATTAGTATCAACTTTCATACAGAAGTTGTTTTTATCGGTCGAACGTAGCTTTCGATTTTAATCGCAGAAAATTTTCCACTGCACTAATTCACCCTCTTAGTGCTCTCGATCCTAACAATTGGTATCAGAGCCCGGTTAACTCTCAAACGGATGAAAACCCAAGAGAGATGACTTACGCCGGAAACCAAGAGGGCCATTCTATTACACGTCCACCCATGTTTAATGGGACGGACTACACCTATTGGAAGACCCGAATGAGGATCTTTCTTATCTCTATGGATGTTGAACTTTGGAATCTTGTCGAAAATGGTTTTTCGAAGTCTTCTCTTCCAATGATCGATTGGAATGATTTGGAGAAGAAGGCTTTCGCTCTCAATGCAAAGGCTATGAATGCCTTATTTTGCGCACTTGATAAAAACGAGTTTAATCGTGTTTCGATTTGTGAAACTACATTCGATATTTGGCACACACTCGAAGTGACTCATGAAGGCACAAGTAGAGTGAAAGAGTCAAAAATCAATCTTTTGTTACACTCTTTCGAACTTTTCCGAATGAAACCGAGTGAGACTATTGGTGACATGTTTACCCGTTTCACGGATATCGTCAACGGTCTAAAAGGACTCGGAAAAAGTTTTTCGGATTTTGAGCTCGTAAATAAGATTCTAAGATCCCTTCCTAAGAGTTGGGATCCTAAAGTCACTGCTATTCAAGAGGCAAAAGATCTAAACAACTTCCCTCTTGAAGAACTAATTGGGTCATTAATGACCTATGAGATGACTTGCAAAGCTCATGAAGAGCAAGAAGACATCCTTCCAAAGAACAGGAAGGATATGACACTTAGAACTTTGGAAGACCACTTGAAAGAAAACTCAAGTGATGAGGACTGTGACGATGACTTGGCACTTCTAACAAGAAAATTTAAAAAATTCATTAAAAGAAACAAGTTTAAGAATGACACTAAAAATAAACTTGAACCCAAGAAGGACCAAGTTATTTGCTATGAGTGCAAAAAGCCGGGACACTACAAGAGTGATTGTCCCCAAGCCAAAAAGAGAACAACAAAGAAGAAGGCGCTCAAGGCAACATGGGATGATTCGAGTGCATCCAAAGAAGAGGAGTCCAACACCGAGCAAGTTGCTCATTACGCCTTAATGGCCATCGGAGATGAGGTAACGAATTTATTAGATGCTGATTTATCTTTCGATGAATTATTAAATGCCTTCCATGACTTATTTGATGAATGCAAGATTATCAATAGAAAATACAAATTGCTAAAAAAGGAGCATGATAGTCTTACTTGTGACTTTGATAAGTTAAAAACTGAATATCATGATAGTTTAAATTCATGTATCAAATGCCATGATCTAGAAACTCTCCAAAAAGAAAACCTGCTACTTAAGGACACCTTGAAGAAATTCGAGGTTGGTAGCAAGTCATTGAACATGATCCTTGCAAACAAGGGTCACGTTCCAAAAAGGAGTGGAATTGGATCTGTGAGAAGTCCTCACCTAAATCCAACCACCTTCATAAAAGGCCCCATCCTACATGTTCAACACCAAACCAAATGCAACTTTTGTTGCAAATTTGGACACAAGACGCATTATTGTCCATTTAAGAAAATAAGTCCAAACAAACTGACTTGGGTTCCTAAAGGAACCATGATAAAATCTATGCAACATGATAAACAATGTAGATCTATCTTTGAGGCACCCAAAAGCAAATGGGTACCTAAAAATCATCCTTTCTTGTAGAAACCCACACCATCGCAAGCTGGGAGCAAAAGATGGTACCTTGATAGTGGATGCTCAAGGCATATGACCGGAGATCCATCTTAATTCTCTAAGCTCACTAGCATAGACGAAGGCTATGTCATATTCGGAGACAACAACAAGGGTAAAATCACAAATGCGACCTAGATACAATCCTGTTTAACTTTTCAGAATTAGAAACGTATGATTCCCAAATTCACATATCCCTGGATTTTCGAACCCATCAATTTCATCCGTTCATAACCTTCGAATTTAACTCTGTATCATGAAATGACCAACTCTGTCATGAACTTGCAAGACTTATCAACTTGAAGAAACTATCACAAACATGTGTACGACATTAAGAATATGCACGTTAAAAATCTACCTTGATCGTGCAAAAGTCTCTGTCTTAAAATGAAAATTCTTACGTAATTACGTAAGTAAAGTTGATTGCTGTGAATGAAAATTCTCCTCAAGACAGAAAAATTCTCAGATCAGAACAAGTGCTCACCAGGCGGTGGCACCGCCCCAGCTGGAGGTAGCACCTCCAACTGTCACGTGTTGCAAGCGGTTGCACCGCTCCAGCCAGAGGTGCAACCGCCCGCAACTCTGCCCCTTTATAACTCAAGCTAGGGCCGGCGGTGAAACCGACCCCAACTCATTTCCTTCCCTCCTCTACTCTCCCAAGCCTCCTCCATCCCCATTTCCCCCATCTTAGCATCCCAAATACCCTTCATTTCGAAGCAAAGCATCAACATTCTTTCCCTCTCTTGAAGATCTCATTAAGGTACTCTCTAAGAAGCCCTTAAACTCTGTTACGATCTCTCTAAGAGAGATCGTAACCCGAGGAGATGTAGCAATGGAAAGAGTTCCATCCGAAGATAACATTGCAGATCCACTGACAAAGCCGTTGTCTCAGATTGTCTTTGAGCGTCACAAGGGTCTGATGGGGATCAGACACATAGGTGATTGGCTTTAGGTCAAGTGGGAGATTGCTAGTCATAGGTGCCCAGCAAGCCAATCACGTGAGTGATGGCACGTGTGACTTGATACAGAATCTTTTTGCTTATTATATTTTGACATATATCACTTTATAACTATTGCATATGTGTATATATATATTGTGATGTCCTTGGATTTGTGCAATGGGAATCGGATCGTGATGAGATCACGTTAATGAGATCGATTCACCTTTAAACACATATCCTAAATAATCCCGGTCATAGGTTACTCGAGAGGGACATCGTGATAACCGGATAGACTGGTGTGCTGTATACCCGTCCATATGATGGATGCAGTTGGTCTTATAGCTGCTTGTGTAGGGACACTAGGGATATAGTACAGGTGCTCATTGGAGAATGAGTTCACTGATTGATCCGCTTACGGAATGCTGGATGGTTAATGATGCCTTATTGTCAGACAGCGATTCCGTAGTCCTAGTGGTGTATCTGGTCCTTAGACTTGAGACACCAAGGATGTCCTGTATGAGTGCTCCACTCTTTGATACCAGACTTATAGGTTTGGCTGTCCTAGATCTAGTACAGCTGGTCATTGGGAGTGGTAGTCGACCTTACGAGGGCTATTGAGTGTCGATAGAGGATCATCCACTCTCGGCGTCATGAGAGGAATATCCCATGTGTTCTTGCTCAGACAAATCCCTGGCCAGGGTCATTCGGGTTGAGAGAGAAAGAGTTCTCCGGGAGAATCCGATTAGAGCGAGACTCGAGTAGAAACCGTATGGGTCTGACAACACCATGCTCGATATACGATCTCTGGGATATTAGATGGATGAGGGACTATAGGTACATGGTAACTGAGGATAGACAGGTCCAATGGATTGGATTTCCCTGTATCGTCTGGGGACTACGGCGTAGTGGCCTAGTACGTCCGTAGTCGATGAGTCAAGTGAATTATTACAGAGATAATAATTCACTGAGTTAGAAGGAGTTCTGACGGGTATGACTCACGGCCAGCTCGATATTGGGCCTAGAGGGTCATACACATATGGTAGGTATTGCGATGAGTAGAGGTTCGGATATGAGATATCCGACGGAGCCCTTGTCTTATTGGATGCAGATCCAATACCTACTAGGGGAGGACCCATTAGGGTTTGACAGGGGACCTCTATAAATAGGAGGGATTTAAAGCCTCATAGGCTAGAGCCTTTGCTTGCCTTTCCTATTCTCCTCTTCCTCTCCACCTCAGATCAGGCCTGGAGTTTTTGAGGAGCGTCGTCGCAACCCTGCTGTGTGGATCACCGCTAGAGAGGAGGACGCTTGACCTCCTTCACCTTCTCCTAAGGATCTGCAAGGAAACAGGGATATACGATCTCCCTAGGTAACACAACCTACTCTATACGCAGTTTTAAGTTTCGCGGATTTTGCGCACCAATCTTCGCACGACGACTAACATCTTTTTGGGAATCGGGGATTTTGTTTTCTTGTTCTTCCGCTGCGCATGTGATGTCGCCCCCATGATTTCCCAACAATATGTTTGAAAGTTCCAGATCTAGTATAGCGTTATCGGGAGTGGCATCCAATACACTTCATAAAGCTCACTAGCTGAAATAATAATAAAGAAGAAAATATCATTGAAATTAGAATTATTAATAATAAATCAAATCTTTTGATTGAAGATATTTAATGTGTTATACTATTGATCTTTATTATAACGGAACTTATTTTTTGGTTTTAAATGATGATATATGGCTTTGACATAAAAGACTAGGACATACTAATTTGAAATCAATCATATAAATTAAAACTAAAAAGGGAATGCATTTGAAAATTTTCTATCTCTAAAGCTTATCGAGTTTTCATCGTAAAGACCCTTAGTGATAAATCTATATATATTTTTTTCTATCAATCTCTTGAACTATGAAAGTGATTTTGAAAATTTTATAAATCGAATTTGAATGAGTTTTATCTAAATCATGATCTTAATGACCTAAGATTTTTTTTTAAGATCATTTATTATTTGATCTCCTAAGATTTCTTTTTACTATTTATAAAAAAAATGATTTATCAAAATGAATCATGATTTTTTGATATTCACAACTTGAAATTTGTTTATGACTCCTTTGTATTTATAACATATATACCCCATCAAATCAAACTTATCAATGATATATTTCATATGATAATTTCAATATTGATGTAAAGGGAAAAGAATTACACCATTATATCCTTCCCTTCTTTTTGACAATAACAATGGGGGAGAAAAAAATGCTAGCTTGCACATTTAAAAAAGAAGCAAAACTTGTTAGCTTAAATATCTTAAAAGAGAAGCAAAATTTACTAGCTTACATATTTCAAGAAGAAGCAAAAATTTACAAACTTGACATGAAGCAAAAATTGCTAACTTATATATCTCAAAAGAGAAACAAAATTTGCTAGCTTACATATTTCAAGAAGAAACAAAAACTTACAAACTTGCACGTATCAAGAGAAGCAAAAATTACTAACTTGCACATCTCAAAAAAGTGCTAGCTTGCATGTTTAAAAAACTTACTAGTTGCACTTTTCTCCTTTTTGTTGATGACAAAAGGGGAGAAATTATGATGATTTAAAATTTGAATCATGTATGTTCTGATGTACTTTGATGTTTTAAAATTATGATGATTTGAAATTATGCATGCAATACTCATAATTTTATGATGCATGCAATGATGTGAAAGTCACTATCAATAAAATCGTTTCGACTTGAATTCTAAGATTATCATTTTTTGATTTCAAGTTTATTTTTAATATGTCATATAGATAGGGAGAGTTTAGTTAAAACTCTGTCATCAATTGGTTGTCATCATAAAAAAGGGAAAGATTATTGAATCTCAAATTTTGATGATGAAATCAATTGATAAAGTTATGATCTAATGAGCGTTTGAGTGATGCAGGATTAACTTCGATTATAAAAAGACAAATCGATTGAAGTAAGAGAATTAGATGTTGGGCTGGAGAGTATTATGTTAGAAGATTGGACATCAGGCCGGAGGACTGGTCGATATGCCAAAAGGACTTCGCATAATAAGTTCAGGCATCAGGCCAAAAGGATTGAACATTGCGCCAAAAAGATCAGATGTTACGAGAGGTCAACATGTCGATGGATCGAGCAATACACTAAATGAGAGGATGATGTACTGAAGGTTCGGATGAACCAATGACATACCGGACAATATAAGATTCATGTTTGTAATCGATTGTATCTTAATCGAAGTAGTTTAGGTCTTAATTGAGTAGGTTTTGGGTATAACCATGATAACTCAATTAGGGGCCCATTTGGCCTAAATCATGACCGATTTGAGCATATTGGAAGGCCCATTCAGTGACCTGCAGTTGGACCAAGTGATGGGACTACTAGGCCAAGTAGTGGAACCGCTTATGAGTTGAAAAGTATGAAATATACTTTTCTTGAAAAACCCAACGGTAGTACTGCTAGGTTCAACGATGGTACTGTCCAATGTCATGCAGTGGTACCACCCAGACCAATAGTGGTACCACTCAAACACAATCTCCCAAACTATATCAAGCGATGGTACCACCCAGACTAGGTGATGGTACCGCTAGTCCTAAGTGCTATATGAGGTGGTACCGCTAGTACCCTGAAAACTTAGGGATTTGAATTTTGGCTCCATTTTCTAAAGTCATTTATGTTGAATCTCGTATTTTGATGATCAAACCAATCGATATGTGTTTATGTTTTAATCTACGTTTTGAGTGACGTAGGATTCTTCGATCAAGAAGAGATAATTAAAGTAGGAAAATCATATTGTGTAGAAGGAATATGTCAGAAGATTGGACGTCGGGTCGGTGGATCGGTCGACGTATCGATAGAAGGCTTCGGGCCGTGGATTCGGGCATCGGGCCAAGAAGAGCGGAGATTATGCAAAGGATATCGGAGTTGCGGAGTCAACTGGATTGGGCAATAGGCCACAAGAGAGGATGATACGCCAAAGAATCGGACGAAGTGTCGAGGGACCAATGACATGCCTGACAACTTGATTAGATGCTTAGGATTAATTGTCTAGATCGAAGTGAGTTTTACATATGCAGGATTAACTATGATAGCTTGAAGACATAAAGTAAGTTTACCAGAGTCAAGTTCGATGGGTGTTCGAGAGTCCGCCGAAAGTCCAAAGAATCATCGGAAGTGCTGTCGGAACCAACCGAGAAAGAATCGGGGACTTGCCGAAGTTTTCGGAAGTCCATCGGAAAGATCGTCGGAGGTTCACGGAGATCACCGAGAAGGTTTGGATACTTGCTAAAGACTCGTTGAACTCGCCACAAGACCGGAGCCTGTTGGGAGTCCGCCGGAAGAAATCCGAGGGTGTATCGGAAGTCCACCTGAAGTTCGCTAGAAAGCTCGCCAGAAGGAAACTCGACATTACCGATTAAAAATTTGCTTAGGGCTATGTCTTAATTTTATAGTTTGCATATAATTTGGGTTAGGATTAAGGGTTAATCCTATAACCCGGTTAGGGGCCAATTGGGCCCGAGTTTGGGCTGGTTTAGGCCAACTTTGGAGTCCAACTAGTGAGCTGAAATAGTTTAGGCGGTAGCACCGCCCAGAACCCGAGAGGTCCGGCAGTGGCACTGCCAGTATACTATCAATGTCAAACAACTAACAGGCGGTGGCACCGCCACTGATAGGCAGTGACACCACCAGCACCGAGAAACCCAAAAGTAATTCAAATTTGGAGTCCAAATTTGAATCCTCTTGAGGCCTATAAATATCCCTCAATTCTCAGCAGAGATAACACCTTTTTGAGAAGTTAGAAAGTGAGAAAAAGTCTAGCAAAGTCTTGTTTTCAATAGCTTAAGTGTTCACCTCCCTCTTTCTCTTTGGAAAAATCTGTAAGAGTGTGAACCAGTTGTAAGAAGGTTGTAAGAGGGGGTATTTGGTCCTTCCTCTTCAAAGTGATTTGTTAGTGGAAGTTGGGAGCCTCATCGAAGAAGGCTTTGAAAGTAGATGTAGGTCATTTGACCGAACCACTATACATCGTGGTGTTCCTTGAATGTGTGAGTATTTAATTTTCTGAACTATTTCTCTACTTAGCTATAAATTGTTTGGTTTTCATCTCCTTACTCTTGACTACCTTTACTCGAGCTATTTTAGCTAAGTCATCCTTCGTCGAATCAAAATCTCTACACATTTACGAAATCAATTTCAAACTTATGAGTTTTAATCCACTGCACTAATTCATCCCTCCCTCTTAATGTCGCTCCGATCCTAACAATTGGTATCAGAGTGAGGCTCACTCTCATATTTAGTTTAACACCCAAGAGATATGGCTTACTCTGGCATATAAGAGGGTGACTCTATTACACGTCCGTCTATGTTTAATGGGTCGGATTACACATATTGGAAGACTCGTATGAGGATCTTCCTTATTTTCATAGATTTTGAGCTTTGGAATATTATCGAAAATAGATTTCAAAAATCTTCTCTTCCGATGAGCGAATGGGATGAATCGGAGAAGAATGTTTTTGCTTTAAATGCAAAGGCTATGAATGCCTTGTTTTGTGCACTTGACAAAAATGAATTTAATCGTGTTTCGATTTGTGATTCGGCTTTTGATATTTGGAGAACTCTTGAGATCACTCATGAAGGCACTAGCGGAATGAAAGAGTCCAAAATCAACATTCTTGTGCATTCTTATGAACTTTTCCAGATGAAACAAAGTGAGTCCATCGGAGACATGTACACCCTTTTCACAGATGTCATCAATGGACTCAAAGCTCTTACTAAAGGTTTTTCTAACTTTGAACTAGTAACTAAAATTTTAAGATCCCTTCCAAAGAAGTGGGATTCAAAAGTAACGACTTTACAAGAAACAAAAGATTTAAATATTTTTTCACTTAAAGAAATTATCGGTACATTGATGACATATGAAATGGTGCGCAATGCATGTGAAGAACTTGAGAACCACCTTCCAAAGAACAGGAAGGATTTGGGACATAGAACACATGAATACCACTCAAGCATAAGCTCAAGTGATGGTAAACTTGAACTTGCAAAGAAATTTAAAAGGTTAATGAAACAAAAATTAAAGAACAAAAAGAACGGAACTACTTGCTTTGAACGCAAGAAGAAGAATACAAATTGGGAAGAATTGAGCTCCTCCAAAGACGAGGAGAAAATCAACAAAGGCGAGATGGCAAACTACGCCTTAACGACTTTCGACGATGAGGTAATAAAAATGTCCTTAATTTATTTCGAAATTACATAATACTTTTCATGAATTATTTTTAATTTAGTTTAGGATTAATTTTCTTAAAAATTGCATGTTTAATAATTTAATAATAGAAATAAAAAAATTAGGAATCATGTTTATCATTCTAGTAACTTTGAAAATAATCATGAAAATTGTATGTTTATGATAAACAAAATAATTTTGATTAAAATTACCTTATGAAATATGATATCATGCTTAATAAATTTATTTTTTGAAACTACGCATGATGATGATGAGTTTTGGGTAATTTATAGTTTATTAATTTTGATGATTTCCATGATGATCTTTTGCGATTTATGGATTATCGATTTTTACCGTGATGAAAGTTGCTTTTAAAAATGATGCATGACTTTTGCATGCAAACTAAGCATGAAAAGATAGATTCACCTAAAAAGAAAAATGCAACTACAACAAATAACAAAATGATTTTGTTTGAAAATGCATTATGTCCAATGAAACCATCATTGATGAATATATTTTATGTTTAATAGTTTCTTTGGCTTATATGTCTTATCATGATAAATGTTTTGAAAAGTTTGTATCATACTTAATGATTATTATATATGATGATTTATTGGTCTTGAAGTTATTCGATTTTGATTAAATGAAATCATGTTTGACTTGAAGTAATGAGTTGAAATAATTTTTTTTTGGAATTATTTGTTGCACTTTTTTTTTATGATTTTTGATCTTTTCGTTTTAAACGATGATGCATGGATTTGAAAGAAAAGGACATGCATGTATGGAATCAATCAATAAGTTGAAACAAAATGAGGAAAGAATTTTTTATTGAATTTTTTGTTTCTCTATCTTATTGATTTCTACCTAAGAGACCAATAAAATTATTTATGCCATTTTGAATCTCTTGAAAGAAATGTTGAGATTTTGATGATTTGAACGATTTGAATTTGAATGAGTTTTATCCAAAATCATGATCTTGATTCCGTGATATTTAAAAATTAAGATTTATTATGAATTAAGATTTTTCATTAATCGATCTCCTAAGATTTTCTTTTGATTATTTATGAGTAGTTTTTCAAATAGAAATCATGCCTTTTGGTATTCACATGTTCTAATCTTTCATGATATGATTTTTATGCAATTCTTTGTATTCATGAAATGTTTATCTCATCACTCAATTATTTTCTTCTTGATATTCCTTATGTGATGATATAAAATTATGCATGAAATACTCTTGATATTATTTTGATGCATACAAATGAAAAGTTATGATAATGCATGGTAGGATGTAATTTGATAAATTAATACAATCATGATTTAAAATATTTATGATTTGGAATGATGCATGCAATACTTATGCTTTTTATTATGATAATGTATGTGATGTATTACATATGATGTGTATCATGAATGCTTTAAATGATAAATGTTTTGATATCATGATTGATGATTTTGTTCTATGCATGAGATTTTCAAAATTATGCATGATGAATCTTGTAATTTACGGATTATCAATTTTTACCATAATGAAAGTGCCTTATTGATCCTTATCGTAATAAATCTTGCACTTTTGGTTTTAAACATGATACATGTTTTTATTTGACATAAATAAAAAAGGGCATGCTTGAATGAAATAAAGTACATGAATTGAAACAACTAAAAGAGAAGAACATTTTTCTTGAAAATTAGTTTTCTCTATCTTATTGATTTTGATGAATCCATTTGTATTATTTTTATAAATCTCATGGATTATGAAAATGATTTGAAGTTAATGGGTTTTATTGAAATAATAATCTTGATTTCTCACAATTATAATTTGAATTTTTTATTGAATGAATCAAGATTGTTTTCTATTTAAAAGGAGATTTGTCGAAATGTTTCATGGTCTTTTAGTATTCATGATCTTGATAATTATGTTTTAAAACTTTATGTAAATCAAGATTCTTCATCATGATTCTCTCGTTTTATAAAAGTGGAGATTTTCTATATGAATCATAAGATTTTATATGCATGAATTGGGATTTTGTTCTCCTATGATTCTTTTTGCTATTAACTAACAAGAAACTTGTTCTTATAAACCATGATATACTACTTGACATCTTGATAATTTATAACTTGAGTTTTCTTTTTGAATTAAGATTATTTCCTATCATGTTTTCTATTTACAAAAGAAGAAATTTGTCAAAAATGATATGTCTTTTGACATTCATTTTTCATTTTTGTTATTTACTCTTGTCATGATTTGAAGATTATAGTAAAGGGAAATGAATTATACGATTGTATTGTTATTCCCTTCTATTTGACAATGACATAGGGGGAGCAAATTTTGCTAGCTTGTATACTTCAAGAAGAAGCAAAAGTGCTATCTTGCAAGTTTCAAAAGAAACAATATGTGCCAAGTTACACATTTCGAAAAGAGGCAAAATAATCCATCTTGCACATCTTTTTGCTAACTTTTTTATGTGTAAATGTTGATAACTTGCATACTATAAATTTGCATACCAAAAGTGCAATCTTGTCTATCTCAAGATACAAAACATGCTAACTTGCACTTTGCAATGGAAGCAAAATTGCTAGCTCAAACATTGCAAAGGAAGCAAAAATTTGCTAGCTTGCAACTTGTATATTTCAAGAAGAAAGAGTTGCTTTCTTGAACATCTCTAATTTGCTAGCTAGCATGATGTAGAACTTA
The DNA here is from genome assembly GCF_036884655.1 of Musa acuminata AAA Group. Classification (NCBI taxonomy): domain Eukaryota; kingdom Viridiplantae; phylum Streptophyta; class Magnoliopsida; order Zingiberales; family Musaceae; genus Musa; species Musa acuminata. The sequence goes on along the minus strand of NC_088328.1, from coordinate 15,983,820 downwards.
CTATCTTGAACATTACAAAGAAATGCTATCTTGCACATCACAAAGAAAAGCAAATATGTCAACTTGCATATCTTTAAATTTGTTAGTTTGTCTGTTGTAAAACTTTCATATCTACAACTTGATAGCTTGAATGTTCTAAGCATGATATAACACTTGCTAAATTTTCAAGCTTACAAATTGCATGATGATAAAACTTTATATTATATTTTTCATGCAATATGTTGAATGTATACTTAAACACATGAAAGTTGGAAGTTCTCTTTTTTGTTGATGACAAAGGGGGAGAAGTATGTTGATGACATGCATGATTTGATTATGACATGTTGCTTAGATTTTTGAATCCAAGAGTTTTTATCATTATGACATATTGATAGGGGGAGTTTGTTTAAACTCCGGGAGTTAAGGTTAACTCCGTCATCGATTGGTTGTCATCATAAAAAAGGGGGAGATTGTTGAATCTCGTATTTTGATGATGAAACCAATCGACATGCGTTTATGTTTTAATCTACATTTTGAGTGATGCAGTATGCTTCAATTAGGATGAGACAATTAAAGCAGGAAAATCATATTGTGCCGGAGGAATATGTCAGAAGATTGGACGTCGGGCCGGTGGATCGGTCGACGTATCGACAAAAGGCTTCGGGCCGTGGATTTGGGCATCGAGCCAAGAAGAGCAGAGATTATGCCAAGGATATCGGAGTTGCAAAGTCAACTAGCCGATTGGGCAATATGCTGCAAGAGAAGATGATGCGTCAAAGAATCGGACGAAGCGTCGAGGGACCAATGACATGCCAAACAACTTGATTAGATGCTTAGGATTAATTGTCTAGATCGAAGTGTATTTTATATGTACAGGATTAACTATGATAGCTTGAAGACATAAAGCAAGTTTACCGAAGTCAAGTTCGATGGGTGTTCGAGAGTTCACCGAAAGTCCGAAGAATCATCGGAAGTGTTGCTGGAACCAACCGAGAAAGAATTGGGGACTTACCAAAGTTTTTGAAAGTCCACCGGAAAGATCGTTGGAGGTTCGTGGAGATCACTGAGAAGGTTCAGATACTTGCCAAAGACTCGTTGAACTCGCCATAAGATCGGGAGCCTACTGGGAGTCCGTTGGAAGAAATCCGAGGGTGTATCGGAAGTCCGCCGAAAGCTCACCGGAAATCTTGCTGGAAGGAAACTCGACGTTGCAGGTTAAAAATTTACTTAGGACTATATCTTAATTTCATAATTTGCATGTAATTTGGGTTAGGATTAAGGGTTAATCCTATAACCCGGTTAGGGGCCAATTGGGCCCAAGTTTAGACTGGTTTGGGCCAAGTTAGAGCCCAACCAGTGAGCTGGAATAGTTCAGGTGGTGGTACTACTTAGAACCTGAGAAGTCCGGCGGTGGCATCATCAGTACACTGTCAGTGTTAGACACTGATAGGCGGTGGCACCGCTAGCACCGGGAAACCCAAAAGTAATTCAAATTTGGAGCCCAAATTTGAATCCTCTTGGGACCTATAAATATCCCTCGATTCTTAGTAGAGATAACACCTTTTTGAGAAGTTAGAAAGTGAAAAAAAGTCTAGTAAAGTCTTATTTTCAATAGCTTAAGTGTTCACCTCCCTCTTTCTCTTTGAAAAAATCTGTAAGAGTGTGAACCACTTATACGAAGGTTGTAAGAGGGGTATTTAGTCCTTCACCTTCAAAGTAATTTGCTAGTGGAAGCTGGGAGCCTCATCGAAGAAGGCTTTGAAAGTGGATGTAGGTCATTTGACCGAACCACTATACATCGTGGTGTCCCTTGAATGTGTGAGTGTTTAATTTTCTGAACCATTTCTCTACTTAGCTATAAATTGTTTGGTTTTCATCTCCCTACTCTTGACTACCTTTACTCGAGCTATTTTAGCTAAGTCATCCTTCGTCGAATTGAAATCTCTACACATTTACGAAATCGATTTCAAACTTACAAGTTTTAATCCACTGCACTAATTCACCCCCCCCTCTTAGTGCGGCTCCGATCCTAACACTTTAGGGTCTATAAATACCCTACTTATTCTTGCTTGGGATAGTAAGAAAAAGAGTAGAAATAGGAAAGAATTCTTGAGAAAAAAGTGTTATAATCTCTCTTGAGTTGTTAAGTCTCTTCCTCCTAGAGTTAGACGTTTTCAAAAGGGAGGAGCGAGGTATTTTGTAAAAGAGAGGTATGAAGGTTCTCTCCCAAGCCTGTGAAAAGGAGAAAGAGTTGTAACGAGAGTAGTTGATCTTCACCTGTTGATAAGAAGATCGACAGTGAAAGTTGATAGCCTCGAGTGAAAAGGAATTGAGAGTGGATGTAGGTCGGACGACCAAACCATTATAAATCAGTTTACATTTCCTTTGTACTTTGCATTCCTATTACAAACTGATTTACTTGCTCACTACTCTTATGCACATTTTAAGTTAAAAACATTTCCAATACGAATTTCTGCTAATCATCGGTGTCTTGCAAGCCAATCATGTGAGTTATGACAAGTTTGACATGATACATATTCTTTTTGTTTATTATATTATTTATTATTTTATCACTTTATATTGCTTGTTGTATATATGCATATATATTGTGATGTCCATGAATCTATGCAATTAGAATCGGATCATGATGAGATCATGATAATAAGACCGATTTACCTTTAAACATAGACCTTTTATGTTCAGAAAAATGTCGCTTTCAAATCCCTTATGTGGCATACTTGATGTCAACCACATCATCGGTCCAAATTATACATATTGGCTCCGTAACCTGAGAATTGTTCTCATGACGGAGAAAACCATGTACGTCCTTGATACAGTGGTGCCTACGCCTAAGGAAGGGGTAAGCGAGGATGAGATTACTTGCTATGTGAAGTACATAGATGACTCAACTCTTGCTCAATGCTATATTTTGGGCTCTATGACTCTATAGTTACAGAGATAGCATAAAAATATGGATGTTAGATCCATTCTCTTATATGTTAGTAAATTGTTTGAGAAATAATGAAGGACTCAATGATATGAGATATCTAAGAGCCTCTTCTACACAAGGATGACCGAGGGGACATCAGTTTAGAACCATGTCCTAAAGATGATTGAGTGAATAGAGAAACTCACATGTCTAGGAATGGTCCTAGAGGATAACCTATGTGTGGATCTTGTGCTTCAGTCTCTACTAGATTTCTTTTCACAGTTCATAATAAATTTTAATATAAATAAGCTTGAGATAACTCTCGTTGAGCTCCTCAATATGTTGAGAGATGAAGATAACAGTATCAAGAAAGAAAAGCCTCTTTTCTATACTAGTGAGACCAGAAATAAAAGGAAGGCAGAAAAGTCCCTTACGGGCAAGGGCAAGAATAGATCAAGTAAAAGATTGCTAAGAAAGACCCAACAAAGGACAAAAGCCAATGCTTCCACTATGACAAAGATGGGCACTAGAAAAGGAACTACAAAGAGTACCCTACAGAGAGAGCCAAATAGAAGCTTAGAGAAGTTTCAAGTACATTCATGATCAGTCTCTATTTGTTATACTCTTATGATAACACATGGGTATTGGATACCGGTAGTGCTCATCATATTTACAATTTATTGTAAGTTCTAGCAAGACTTATGAGATTAGCGAGAGGTGAGATGAACCTTAAGATGAGCAATGAAGCAAAAGTTACTACAGTAGTTGTTAGCGAGGTCACCCTACATCTGCCTGGTGGAGCTATTATTGTATTGGATGTATGCTATTTTGTTTCTTCTATTATTAAAAATATTATTTCTATTTTGTGTTTGACAATTAACGGATATAAATTAGTTTTTGAGAACAATGATTGTTCAATATTATTAGATGAGATCATCACGAGAGGAATATTATATAATGGTTTATTTATACTAAAAACTGCTCCACATATCATGAATATAAGTGTCTAAAAGGAAACGAGATGATGTGAATAGTGCATACCTATGACATAATATACTAGGTCATATCCATAAGGGAATGATTCAAAAGTTACTAAATAATGGATATCTAAATTCATTTGACTATGAGTCATATGCAACTTGTGAACCTTGCCTTCGTAGGAAATTGACCAACTCTCCATTTAGTGGAATTGAAGAGAAGCCATTAAGCTACTGAAACTCATACATAGTGATATATGTGGTCTCATATCAACTCATGTCGTAGGTGGTTACTTCTACTTCATTACCTTTACTGATGATCTTTTAAGGTATGGATATGTGTACTTAATGAAGTACAAGTCCGAGGCCTCCGATAAATTTAGAGAGTATAAGAATGAAGTGGAGAACTAGACTAGAAAGAGTATTAAGACTCTTTGATTAGATCGAAGAGGTAAGTACTTGAGTACAGAGTTCATCCAATTCCTCAAGGACCATAGGATTCTATGCCAATAGACACCTCCTTATACATATCAGCTTAATGATATATCTGAAAGGAGCAATCATATACTATTGGATATGGTGCAGTCTATGATGAGCTTTGCCGACCTACTGATAAGACCCTAAAGGTCTTATCGTCGCTCTGATACCAAATGATAAGACCCTAAAGTCTTATCGTAAAAAAAAAGAAGAGAAAGAGGAGAAATGATGATGATAATGATCGCTTCGAGGGGATCGGCCTCCTAGGGTTTGTCAAAAGATAAAATAATATTTTTTATAGATTACTGAAAAAAATAGTTACATCCCTATTTATAGAGTTCCACCTAGAGTTCATCAAGACTTGAACTCTAATAATAAATAAATATTAAATAAACCTCTACTTGATTCTAACTGAACTAAATCGACTCAATAAACAAGACTAAACAAACTTAATAAACATTATTCAAAAGCTCAGAAAAAAGGTCCTAACAGTTCCTCCCTCTTCAAATCAGCCTTGTCCTCAAGGCTGAGCAGCATCAATCTCGAGGAGCTTCTCTTTCAGCACTAGCCATAGACTATCTGCAACGCATCACAACCCGTTGATCAAGTAAGTATAGTCTTCACTTTTTGATAGTGTAAGCAACGGGTCGGTCTTTTAGTATAGTAATCGTTGCATGAAACTTCTGGCTCTGTATAATCAATTTTATCTTTGAACCTTTGCTATCACAAGTGAAAATCCATCCATCAACGATCTTTACTTTGAATATGTCATAGTTTTCAATGTGGTGGGCCAATCGGTCAACAATCTCACTGCCCATAAAATTGTTAGTGCTACCAGTATCAATCAAAACTATAACAGGCTGATGTTCCAGAGTTTCACCAACTTTCATAGTTTGCGGGTTAGAGTAGTCGGCTAATGCATGCATTGTATATATGGTAGGTCCACATCTTCATTAGAATTTATACCTTCATGATCGGAGTCCACATTCTTAGCTTTCGATTCCTCTCCAATTGGTTCAATCATCAGAAGTTGCCCTTGTTTACATCGGTGCTCCATACCCCATTTTTCATCATAATACAAACCCCTTGCTGATCTTTCCTTGCTAATTTTTTTCTCATGTAGATTTGCAAATGAGATCGTAGCTATCATAGTACGGGGTTGACAAGCCTTAACTTCACACCGGATCTCTGGAATAAGCCCTTCAATAAATGTATCCAGAAGTTATCGGTTCGACCAATCTCTAGCTTGATTTGACAATCTTTCAAACCTACTCTGATATTCTAACACTGTAGAAGTTTGATGAATTTTGGCGAGCTGGCAATCAACATTCTCATATTCAGATGGGCCAAAGTGAACAAGAAGCCCTCTTTTGAACTGCTCCCATGAAGGAACTCTGTGGAAAGTTTCATACCAATCGTACCACTGGAGAGGATCTCCCTCGAGCTGGATTGAGGCCACTTCTACCTAGGATTCTTTTGGGGTTCTGTGAAAATGGAAAAAAATTTCTGCCTTAGAGATCCAATTGGTCGGATCTCCATCTTTCTATCTCAAAAATTTCATCTTCATGTGTGAGTAATTTGTGTCACAATCTTGGGGCCCTGTATTTTCATATCTGTGCAACGTAGAACTTGAGCCCCTATTTTGTTGAAATTTGCTGAGACTCTCCAGTAGGCTCTTTTTGAAATCATTAAGTGTTTCTTGCAGTCGGTTCTCAATTCTAATTTTCAATGCTTCCATTTGTGCTTTCACCGAGTTATCAGTGGCCATTGCGTAAGACTGCAAATCTGTAATCTCAACTCCTATTTTTGGTATCGGTCAAGGGCATCAACACTGTCGATGCGAAGTTGCCGAGGAGGTGGACGCCAAGGTAGTGCTGCGGTCGCTGCGTTGGAGGAAGAGTTGTTGCCCTATTTCTATCGCTGCGTAGGGTGAGAGCTCCGGGGTGGCTGCGGCAAAAAAAAAAAATGCAAAGTTACTCTGTTATGGTCGCCAAGAAGAGGGGAGGTCGAGCGACTGCAGTTGCGACGGTTGCGACCCAAGGGAAGACAGTGACTGTGGTGCGGCTGGGGGCAGCGGAGGCAGCGATGGTGGCGCGGTTGTGGCAGCGTTGCTGACGGTAGAAGTGACGAAGGGGTTGGCCCGCTAGCCGGGAAGCAGCGGCCGTGGTCCTTCTCGCTCAAGCAGGGTGGAGCATCAAGGAGGGAAGGCTGCTGGCCGGGGAGCAGCGGCGACGGTGGTTGCTGGCCGGAATGCAGCGGCTGTGGTGGGGCTGGCCGAAAGCAGGGGAGGCAGGGGCCCCTTTCGACCAGATGGGCTTCAAAGGGGAGAGGATGTGGTTGTGGCGGGTACGACGCAACGAGGAGGGGACGTTGCTGGCTGGGGAGTGGCGGCAGCGATGGTCGAGCGGCCGAGAAGCAGCGGCGGCGGTGGAGAAGGAGGAGTCGGCGGTGTCGCGTTTGGGAACAAGGGCAACCGGTGAGTTGCCCTGTTTCTGTCACTACGGATGTAGAGCAAGGAGGATCGGCGGCTGGGAGGCGTGCGGCGGTCGTCGCACGGTGGCAGGCAGCAGTGGTGGCTCGGCAACGAAGGAGAAGGGTGGCGTTGAAGTGGCCGAGAAGCAATGGCGGCGGTAGAGGCAACCGGCGCCTGCGGCAGCAGAGGGACCGGCGGCTGCTCTGTTTTTATCGCACCACAGAAACAGCGACGCTGATAGATCACGCGGCCAAAGCTACAACCGAGGTAAGGCAGCGATGGCGGTGCGGCTAGGGCAGCATCGCCGACGGTAGAAGCGGCGATGGGTGGTCCGCTGGCTGGGAAATGGCGGCCGCGGCCCTTCTCGCTCGAGCGAGATGCGGGCAGCGAGGTCGCTGGCCGGGGGGGGGAAGGCAGCGGCGACGGTGGTGGCTGTCGGCTGGGCAGCAGCGGCGGCGGGTGGCAGCGGCTTCTTCTTCTTCCTCTTGCTTTTTTTTTTTTTTTTTTTTCAAAGATGAAGATAACCATAGCAAAGGGCAGCCGCGACGCAGAAGTTCCTTCTCGGTTGAGAAGGATAAGTGTTCGTGACTATCGGCTTCACCCTTCCTCACACAATTTTTTTTTTATTACCACGGCAACACTGCAGCGAGAACGTCAAGAATCATCACTCTGATACCAAATGATAAGACCTTTAGATAAGACCCTAAAGGTCTTATCGTCGCTCTGATACCAAATGATAAGACCCTAAAGTCTTATCGTAAAAAAGAAAAAGAGAAAAAGGAGAAATTGGGATGATACTGATCACTTCGAGAGGATCGGCCCTCCTTGATCGCTTCGAGGGGATCGGGGCCCTCCTTGATCACTTCGAGGGGATCGACATCCTAGGGTTTGTCAAAAAATAAAATAATATTTTTCATAAATTATTGAAAAGAAGTAGTTACATCCCTATTTATAGAGTTCCACCTAAAGTTCATCAGGACTTGAACTCTAATAATAAATAAATATTAAATAAACCTCTACTTTACTTTAACTGAACCAAACCGACTCAATAAACAACTGGACTAAACAAACTCAATAAACATTATTCAAAAGCTCAAAAAAAGGGTCCTAACACCTACCTATCTTATTTTGAGATACTCTCTAGAGACCGTAGCTTACCTTCTAAACATAGTTCTAACTAAGTCAATAGTGTCTACACCATATGAGATATAAAATGAGAAGAAATTCAATCTTAAGGCTATTAAGATTGGGGATGCCCTACCCATGTTAAAAGACATAACCCCGATAAGTTGGAATCCAAGACGGAATGGTGTAAGTTCATTGGATACCCCAAGGAAACTTGTGGGTATTATTTCTATTATCCCAAAGACCAAAATATCATTATAGCCAAGAGAGCGGTGTTTCTTGAGAAAGAACATATTTTTGGTGGAGATAGTGGGCGTGTGATAGAGTTGAGTAAGGTTGGAGAACCTAGCTCAAGCAACATTCCATAGCTAGAGTTTATTCAGGTACCTAGTGCTAGTCATAGGTGCCCAGCAAGCCAATCACGTGAGTGATGGCACGTATGACTTGATACAGAATCTTTTTGCTTATTATATTTTGGCATATATCACTTTATAACTATTGAATATATATATATATATATATATATATATATATTGTGATGTCCTTGGATTTGTGCAATGGGAATCGGAACGTGATGAGATCACGAAAATGAGATCGATTCACCTTTAAACACATATCCTAAATAATCCCGGTTATAGATTACTCGAGAGGGACATCGTGATCACCGGACAGACTGGTGTGCTGTATACCCGTCCATATGATGGATGCAGCTGGTCTCATAGTTGCTTGTGTAGGGACACTAGGGATACAGTATAGGTGCTCATTGGAGAATAAGTTCACTGATTGATCCGCTTACGGATTGTTGGATGGTTAATGATGCCTTATTATCAGACAGTGATTCCATAGTCCTAGTGGTATATCTGGTCCTTAGACTTGAGACACCAAGGATGTCCTGTATGAATGCTCCACTCTTTGATATCAGACTTATAGGTTTGGCTGTCCCAGATTTAGTACAGCTGGTCATTGGGAGTGGTAGTCTACCTTACGAGGGCTATTGAGTGTCGATAGAGGATCATCCACTCTCGGCGTCATGAGAGGAATATTCCATGTGTTCTTGTTCAGACAAATCCCTGACTAGGGTCATTCGGGTTGAGAGAGAAAGAGTTCTCCGGGAGAATCCGATTAGAGCAAGACTCGAGTAGAAACCATATGGGTCTGACAGCACCATGCTCGATATATGGTCTCTAGGATATTAGATGGATAAGAGACTATAGGTACACGGTAACTGAGGACAGACAGGTCCAATGGATTGGATTCCCCTGTATCATTTGGGGACTACAATGTAGTGGCTGATAAGATCCTAAAGTCTTATCGTAAAAAAAGAAGAAGAGAAAGGGATGATCACTTCGAGGGGATCGGCCTCCTTGATCGCTTCGAGGGGATCGACCCTCCTTGATCGCTTCGAGGGGATTGGCCTCATAGGGTTTGTCAAAAGACAAAATAGTATTTGTCATAGATGATCGAAAAGAAGCAGTTACATCTCTATTTATAGAGTTTCGACTTTAGCTAAACTAAACAGACTTAATAAATACGCAGAAAATAAAAGGAAAAATAAAAGGATCCTAACAATCCCGCCTCCTTCAATTCAGCCTTGTCCTCAAGGCTAAGCAGCATCAAATTCTGGAAACTTCTCCTTTAGCATGTTGTAGGACTCCCAAGTGGCATCTTCCTTTGGTAAGTTGACCCATTGCACCAGCACTTCAGTTATAGGATGTTTGCGGTACATTACAACTCGTCGATCAAGTATGACTTGTGGTTGAGCTTGAACTTCCCCAGTAGTAGAAGTGTTTGGCAAGTGGCACTGCACTATTGCATCTTCACCCAATTTCCTTTTAAGGCATGCAACATGAAAGACTGGATGTAGTTTAGAGCTAACAGGCAAATCCAAGTGGTAGGCCATTGGTCCAATGCGTTCTAATACCTTATAAGGCCCAAAAAACCAAGGAGATAGCTTCATGGAAGACCGGACCTTTATAGAAGTTTGCTTGTAGGGTTGAAGACGAAGGAAAACCCAATCACCTACAGTAAATTCTCGTTCACTTCGGTGTTTATCAGCTTGTTGTTTCATTCTTGCTTGTGCGGCTGTGAGGTTATCCTTTAAAAGCTGAATAATCTTATTTCTATCCATCAATTCCTTATCCACTTGATCAACTTTAGAAGAACCGAGTACATACTTTATAATTGTAGGTGGGGGTTGGCCATAAACTGCTTCAAAAGGAGTCATTTTAATAGAAGAATGGTAAGAGGTATTATACCACCACTCTGCCCAGGGAAGCCATTTGACCCATTCCTTCGGCTTGTCGCTAGTAAAGCATCGGAGGTAATTTTCTAGGCACCTGTTTACCACTTCAGTTTGCCCATCTATTTGTGGATGATAAGCAGTGCTCATATTCAACTGAGTACCTTGTAAACGAAAAAGTTCTGTCCAGAAGGAGCTAGTAAAAATCTTGTCTCTGTCACTAACAATGGAATGGGGACTCCCATGCAATTTAGCTATGTTTTCTACAAAAATACGAGCAACACTTGCAGTAGTATAAGGATGTCGTAAAGCACAGAAATGAGCATACTTTGTAAGTCTATCCACGACTACAAGTATAGTACTCTTTCCTTGAGATGATGGGAGACTGTCAATGAAATCCATAGATATGTCGGTCCAAGTAGCATCAGGAATAGGGAGGGGCTGTAGTAAGCCTGGGGTGGCTACTGTCTCACTTTTGTGACGTCGGTAAACATCACATTCAGTAACAAATTTCTTGATAAAATTTTTCATACATTTCCAGTAAATTTGCTAGCTTATGAGTATCATGTCTGATATGATGATTGATTTATTTTTATTATCATGCATAGAGTAAGGATGTTATGTAAAGTTTTAAAATTATGCATGTTGTAAATTGAAACTATAATGATGCACAAACATGTTGAAATAATGATTGAAACATTAATATAATTATGAATGATGATTTTATATTATGCATGCAATACTTCAACTTATGATAATGATGCATACAATGATAAAATATTCATGATGAAAAATTATTTTGACATTCATAACTTGATTTTTCATCTTTGATTATTCATCCTTTGTAATGATTTGAAAATTATAGTTAAGGAAAAAAGAGATACAAAATTATATTTTTCATTTCTTTTTGGACAATGACAAAGGGGGAAAAATTTTACTAACTTGCATACTTCAAGAAGAAGTAAAAAAGTTTGCTCATCTCAAAAGATGTAAAATTTTTTGCCAATTTTCATGTGTAAAATTTGCTAGCTCACAAATTGCAAGGAGAAAAACTTTCTAGGAGCAAAGTTACTAACTTATTCAAAAATGATGCATTCAATACTTATGATTTTATTATAATGATGTATTTGATGTATTGCATATCATGTATGAGAATCACGATTAAAATTACATTGACTTGAATTAAATTTAAATTCAAGATTTATCTCAATTATGACATATTGAAATAAGAATGACACTTTATTTTTGTCATAATTTAAAAATTGATGAATTGCATCATTGTTTTGTTATTCCTCTCTTTTTGCCAATGACAATGGGGAAGAAAGAATTTCTAGCGTGCATATCATGAAAAGAGGCAAACTTGTTAGCTTGCACAAGTCAAGAAGATGCAAAAACATGTTAGCTTGCTCATCTTGAAAGAGAAGCAAATATTGCTAACTTGCATATTTCAAGAAGCAAAAGTTGCCTTCTTGAACATCTTAAATATTGCTAGCTTGCATGATGTAAAACTCAAAATTTTTGCCAGCTTGCAATGATGATAAAATTTGAGATTTATTATCCAATAATTTGAACTTAGATGTCTAAAAACACTTGCTAGTTGCACTTCTCTATGTTGTTGATGACAGAGGGGGAGAAGTATGATGTTATGCATAAGTTTGTGATAACATGTTGGTTGGATTTTTGAATCCAAGAGTCTATATCAATATAGCATATTGATAGGGGGAGTTTGTTTAAACTCCGGGAGTCTGTTTAAACTCTGTCATCAATTGTTGTCATCATAAAAAATGGGGAGATTGTTGAATCTCGGATTTTGAAGATGAAACTAATTGATAAGTATTTATGAATTGATCTGTGTTTTGAGTGACGTAGGATGCTTCGATCATGATGAGACAATTAAAGCAGGAAGAATCATGTTGGGCCGGTGGAACATGTCAAAAGATTGGACGTCTAACTGGAGGATCGGATGACGTATCCACGATATGCTTCGGGCCATGGATTTGGGCATCGGGCTAAGAAGAGCGAAAATTACACTAAGGATATCGGAGTTGCAGAGGTCAACTAACCGATTGGGCAATAGGCCGCAAGAGAGGACGATGCATCAAAGAATCGGATGATGCATCGATGGACCAATGACATGCCAGACAACATAACTCATGCTTAGTAATAATTGTCTAGATCAAAGAGTATTTTTACATGTGCAGGATTAACTACGATAGCAAGGCATAAAGCAAAATGAAGTCCCAGAGTCAAGAACGTAATTTCATTGGGAGTTCATCGGAAGTCCAGACGTTTATCGGAAGTTCTATCGAAATTGACCGAGAAGTCCTAGAGCTTGCCAAAGAAGCTAATCAGAACTCGCCAAGAAGATCATCATGAAGCCAGGAGCTTGCTAGGAGTCCGCTAAAACATTACCGAGAGATTGTCGGAAGTTCGCCGAAAGATCGCCGGAAACTAGCCGGAAGAAACCTAGACTTATAGACTTTGTTTAGCTTAGTAAATATCTTAAAATTCGTAGTTAGCATATAATTGAGATTAGAATTTGGTCAACTCAATTAGGGGACAGTTAGGCTAAGTTTGAGCTATGTTGGGCTAAGAGAAAGGTTCAAACAGTGACCAAACAAGTGAAACCATCGTGGCATAGTCTTCGAGACTAAGTCAAGCAGTGGTACCGCTAGTTTGGGTGGTGGTACCGCCCATACTCAGTCTCCAAGACTGTTTGGGCGGTGGTACCGCCCGTACCCTGAAATTTCAAGGATTTGAATTTTGGGCTCCAAATTTGAATCCATTTGGGGCCTATAAATACCTCAGCTATTCTTGCATGGATTAGGAAGAAATATTAAGTAAAACCTTGTGATTCTAAAGTTGTAAACCTTAGAAAATTGAGTTCCCGCCATCCAAAGCTTAGAGAGAGTTCTAAGGGAGGTGTGAGAGGGATACATCGTAAAAGAGTGTTATAAAAGATTGTCTTCTAAACCTATGAAAAGGAGAAGCGGGGTGTAAAAGGGTAGTTAGTCTTTGCGAAAGAAAACTGATAGTGGATGTCGGTAGCCTCAACGGAAGAGGAATCAACGAAGTGGATGTAGGTCACGACGACCGAATCACTATAAAAATCTGGTTTGTGTTTCTCTTGTGCAATTTACTGTATTGCAAATCACTTTACTTGCTTTACATCCACTACTCTCTTCCATATGCTTTCAAAGTTAATACCTTTATGCTTTCAAAGTTAATATCTTTATGAAACAATTTTTTGTTGGAAACAGATTTAATCGAAGTTTTGAACCGACATAATATCTCTTTAGGAGTTTTGTTTTCTCTCTCTACCACAACCTATTGAAAATTTATTGGCTTTGCACGCTCACTCTTACGATGAGATTTAACTTTGAGGATAAGGATGGTGAGTATCTAGAAATCATAGAAAAGCAACAATAGAAGAGAATAAAGGAGATAATTTATTGGCTTTGCACCCATATCTTTAACCTTCAAGACTCATCTAATTTTATTTATTGAGGGTAAACTCAAGACACTAAGAAACCAAAATTCTATTTAATAATCCAAACAAGCGTATCCCAAATAAACAAAACTTGAATGCTAATTGGGTTCTGCCGCATGCGGTTTCCGGCATGATTGATTGACTTTCATGCCGGCGGTGTCCGGCCGTCCTCGTCGTCAGGTCCCACCTTTCCTGCACGAAGCCTTCGCAGGTCGTCTCTGGGATCGTGGCGCCCGTCTCTCGCGCATGCAACGTCGAGCAGCTCCTCGTAGCGCTCCTTGCACTGAGCCGGCGTTCGACCCACCTCAGCCGCAACCGCTCTCCAATCAACAAGCGCCGGCAGCCTGGCGAGATCCACCAGCCTCTCCTCCTCTTCCCTGCGCCACTCCATCTGCGAGAGCAAGCCGCGAAAAGTCAGCTGTAATAGGAATTAGGTGAGTCGAGAGCTTTACGTGCACCCGCGCGCACCTCGTTCGCGAGAGGAGGATGGTGCAGCCAGTGCAGTCGTTGCGATCCGTGCGACGTGTGCAGGCGAAGGGGAGGGATCGCGCGTCGGGTGTTGGACCAAAAGCTTCCCTTCCGGATCATCTCTTGCTCTTCTTGCTTCCTCCTCAACGCGTTCCTTCTTCCTCCTCCTCCTGATCGATGCTGCAGAGCCTCCTCAATAAAGACGAGAGGGGAGATGGTGTTGCTCAATTCGACAAGGACTTCTTCCGAGAAGGAATAGAGACGAGAGGGGAGATGGTGTTGCTCAATTCGACAAGGACTTCTTCCGAGAAGGAATAGAGGTATAAGTCGGATTCCAGTTGCTTTTAGCTGCTTAATTTAGCTTAATCTCATCTTATTTATAATATGGGGGATAGAATTACTATAAAAGTTACAAATTGGGAGATACGGGATTTCAACACTAATTAAAATCCTTCACGTAATTAATATTAACATATTAAATTAAAATAATATCTCAAGTAAATCATATAGTCTAACTGATTGAGATGATTAATAATAACATATATGAAAGTATTTCGAGTTTTGAAAGGATCTATGTGTGATTATGCTACTATTCACTTATATATGTGATGAATTTGGATTACTTTCATTTTATTATTACATTTATCGTATAATTAGTTTTAAAAGGTTAAATTAGATAAGATTTAGGTTTCAAATATGTTTGTAGTTGGGCGAATTGCCTATAATAACCTCTCTTTTTAGCATTTTGCCATAGAGTACCCTCTTTTGTTTTTTTTTTCTTTTTTCCTATATAACATCCCTATTTTTTTTTTTGCCTCCTACAAAATGCCGTCAATAATTCTTTTATCTTTTTTTTTCTTTTACGTCCCTTTTGAACCCAATACAAATGAACCAATACATTGGACTAGTTTAAGCGAGCATTAGACTGATCCAAAATAAACAAAATTTAATATATAATTTATTTATTTATTTACCAAAAATAAAATAAAAATTAACATTAAAAATATTATATTATAAAAAATTTATTACAATAGATATAATATTATATTATTTAAGGGCAAACTTATTATAAAAGTTTTTTATTTTGTGAAATTTTCAATTAGAGATTCCTTTTCCAAAAATTCTCACAAAGGGCCCTAAATTTTTAAAATGATAAAACTAAGGTCAATCTATTTTTGTCTTTTCTTGTTTAAAAAAAAAAAGAATTCTCTCTCTCTCTCCCTCATGTAAGTTAAACCAAATCACTCAATTAAACTGATTAAACTAATCCAAGACCTGATTGATTACGTGATTCGATTTCAAGCCCTTATGATAAACTATCAAAATCTTTATCAACTAAGTTTGCACTTTTCATAATATGTTAACTAGTTAAGGTTTTGAATCCTCAATCTCATGATAAACTATCAAGATATTTATCAACTAAGTCAGTTTGCACCTTTTAAAATGTGTTAGTTAAAGTTTTGAATCCCCAACCGTTGATAAGAGGGTTTTTTACACGACTACTTGGCAACAATTAATGTTTAAAGTATAAAATATGTTAATGATTTCAAATCCTTGGCAAGAGAATTTAGTATACCACCACCAATTTAGTGTTTAAGATAAAAAACAATATGTCAGATGAGATTTTAAACCATCAACCTTTGGTAAGTTAATTTGGTACATCATCACCAAACCAATATCTAAGATGTAAAAATATATGGGTTGAAACTTCCGACCCTCAAATTTTAGTAAATTAGTTTGGTATACTACCCCCAAACCAATGCTTAAGGTGATAAAAATATATTAGTGGAGGTTTCAAACCTTCAATAATATTAAATAATTTTTTGATATATATCAATTTATAATTAAAAATAATATATATATATATATATATATTTTAAATTATAAAAATAATAAAAATAAAAAAATGATAAAGTAAAAAAATAATTTAATAATAATATTTATGTATTTTAACGATAAAAATAAAATGTAAATTTTTTTAGCAGTTTAAAAATATTTAAAATAAATTTAAAAGATCTATATGACCATTATTTTTATTTTTAAGCCTTAAAATAGATGTTTTACAGATTTTGACCCTAAAAGAATTGTTTAAAAATACCAAAAAAATATCGTTTAATTTCTCAAAAATTATATAATTTTTATCCACTGTGGACCAATTCAAAAGTTTGCTGAAATTTTAGGCTTGTTTTGATTAGAGTTAGACTAATTTATACTATTTTTAAATAGTCCAAAGAAATTGTAACCTAGTATTTGATTTTTAATAACATTTTATAAATACCTTACAAACCAATTAATAAGTCCAAATGTTAAAAAAATTCATAGAAGTATAAAATTTATGAAATTTAGCCGAAATTAAAAAAAATCAACCCACCAGGACGCCAAATTAACAAGACAATTATTATTTAAATTTTCAAAAATAAAAATATTTTATTTTTATCAATTTGGACAATTGCTTATAATAACTATTCATGTGCTCGATCTATTTTATTTGTCTTGATTAATTATAAAATTATGATTTATTTAAAATTAATCTTATTAGATTTTTTGAACTAATATCTAAATATGAAATTAATCTGATTAATATAATCATATGTACATATATCTGACCTTCCTATTATAAAATATTCATAAGACTTCATGACCTCTATATCTTAAATATCTTCTTCTGAATATTTGGTTGCTAACTTTGTAAATTCTTCTTCCATATAAGGAGGTAATAATATTTTTATGTTTATAATGAAAATAAAATCATCTGCTCCAATAAAATCAATACCATCAACATCCTACTCTAAATCTTATTTTTACACGATCTCATTATCTTTAATCTTAAGAAAATCTATCACACTTGATGAGATACCTTTTCATTCTTACTTGATAAATGATATTTAGTTTTTTTTATATTTTGCATCATGCATTTTTTTATTTATTTATAGATAATATTAAAAGATATATATTTTTTTTCATAAATTATCTTCTAAGATCAACTAGACATCTTTTTTTTTTGTTTTAACTTAGAATCCATAAAATAATACTTTCATCTGATATTGATTGAAAAATAAGCATCCATGCATTTTTATTAAAAAAATAGTTTTATTTCTGTTCTCCGGAGAGTAACCCAGAATCTCTATTATCTATTACATTTCTAAAACCATACAAGATTATTATTTTTAAATCTTTCAATTTGAGAAAAAAATTATCATAATTTTTATCTCTGGTAATTTTTTCATTCAATATAGGTAATAACAAGATCCAAAATAAACTATAAATGTTATCATTCATACCTTCAATTTTCTCTTTGAATGTGATCAAACTTTCAATCTATTAATCTTTATAAATCAATTAATTGATATTGTAGTTATCTCTTCTGTCAATCATCTTTCTCAATCTATTGTTTTTTTTATTTTGGTATTTTCTCTTATCTAATGGTTGTCACAATCAAATCTGCTTGTCAATGAATGCTGTTCTATAATTTTCTGTCTCTATACTTTCCCTATTCTTAGATTTTTCTCACCATAGATACTCTCTCCTTAGAATTTTTCTCCATAGATTATCTCCTTGTATTCTCTCTATTATTTTTTTCCTTTTTATAGCATTGTTTTTACCTCTATAACTTTGTTTCTCTCTCTAAGAGTTTTATTTTCTCTCTATAACACTATTTCTCTCTTTAAACGATCATATTATAATTTTCTCTCTATAAAGTTATTTCTTTCTCTAAACAATATTGTTTCTCGTCAATTAATTCTTCTCCCTAAAGTAAATCATATAGTCTGACTGATTGAGATGATTAATAATAACATATATGAAAGTATTTTAAGTTTGGAAGGGATATGTGTAATTATGCTACATTACTCCCGTCTATTATTATATGTGATTAATTTGGATTAGTTTCATTTTATTATAGGTATCAAATAAATATATTTGTGGTTGGGCGTATTGACTAGAATAACCTCTCTTGTTTCTTGTTTTAGCTCCCATGATTGAGAGGAATAAAAAAATAGAATATGAAAATTGTTATTTACTTATTTATTTTATAAGTATAGACACCAAAATCAATAATAAGAGATAAAACTTATAGAAATGACTAATGTATGTATTGTACATGGCAAAGATATATATATGGGATAAATATAATCTTCCATAATATCAGTAAAATAAAATTATCTATGATATTCTATTAGATATGATATATCTTCGTATTTGATGTAACCCTCTATACCAAACCACACTGTTTCATGAACAATAGGCAGACTTTTGTCCTCTTTGCTATTTCAAAATTCTTCATGTGTTGACGTCCATCTAATGTAACATATGCATGTTGACATATATCCGGAACTGATTGAATTTAGAATTGAAAGATGCTGATCTAGGACTTATAAGTCCATGATACAAACGTGTATTAACTTTTTATACTAAGTGATGATCTTAGATCAAGAGATGATGATCGAAAAGTAATTAAGATTGTTGATGGAAGGATCCATGATTCTAGATTATACAAATTATTTCTCTCTCTCTCTCTTTTTCTCACTCTTAAACTCAGTTTTCACGATTCTGCTCTCTCTTTACCTTTTATATTTTTTTCTTTCGAGGAAAGAAAAATCATTTATATGATGTAAAAATCAAAATTTATAAAAAATAATATATATAAAAAAATATTTTGATGTTGATCGTGGTTACGTGAAAGAAAATAGATGTAATCATAATTTAACTTAATATTTTGATGTAAGAGATATTTAAAAACTATTTATATATGAATAAAAATTTAAAAAGTTGAGGGTTCAAAATCTTATCAATATATTCTTTACATCTTAAAAACGTTAGTTCGACGATGGTGTACTAGACTTATATATTAAAGATCGAGGATTTAAGGTCTCATTACACATTTTTTATTATCGAAGATGGTTTGAAATCTTATCCGATATATTTGAAGGTATCTTAAAGGTTAAAACTTTACAGTTTAATATTAGACTTAAATCTAATATTATTTATTAATCAAACTCTAAGAGAACTGATTTATTAATATGATACATGGAAAACTAAGAACCCCAAAACACTTAAACCCAAGTTAATAGTACCTCAGTTATGCAACCTTATAAAAAATAACTCAATTTTTCTTCTCTATCAAATTATATTGGGGTGCCAGCGGTTCATAAATGACTTAGGTAAGCAATATATTAAATTTAGAATTGATTTATCACACTATTAAAATATTTGTATCAATAAATGGTTCTTTTTCCCATGTAAACAAATCTATGAACGTCAATGCATTTATCCCCTTAAAAATAATTATTCATCCCAAATATACTAATAGATTAGATTGAGTTAAGCTGATAATAATTAGAGAAAAGGAAGGATTGCAAGCACATAATTTTTTCATGTCTAATATGTTAGGTAAAAAGCCATTTTTGGTGTTGGACATAAAGGAGAAAACATAATCTGTCGAGGGCATTTATGACATTCAATTTTCATTTTTATTACCAAATCACCCGCTTCCCGCATAAATAGCGCGCCTGCCTTCCCCTCTCCAGCCTCCTTCGGCGGACGAAGAAGTACGAGAGAAAGAGGAAGAGGAAGAGGAAGAAGAAGACATGGCGACTCTTTGTGGATATCAAGGTCCTTTTCCTTCCCTGCTTTCCGGCATCCTTCATCCGTTCTTTTCAGCGTTTGTTTTTGGATCTTTGATGTAGAGATTCATCTCTTCTTCCTCATCGATCATCTCAATCACTTTGGTCTGGAGATCTTAGATCCATAGCCTAGTTAGTCTCTCTCCGGTCTGATCTCCTCCATGTTCGTTGATCTTTGAGTTCTGCCTTTCTCTGATGTAGATCTGTGATCTTACGTATCTCTTTTGTGACATCTTTTATCCGTGCAACTTTAGATCTTGTTCTTCGTTTCATATGGTTCGTGTCAATGATATGGGTCTATCAGATCGGGAAGAATGAGGCTTAGTTTCGCGAAGCTATTCAGCCGCCTCTTTGCGAAGAATGAGATGCGGATCCTGATGGTGGGGCTTGATGTCGCTGGTAAGACGACCATCTTATACAAGCTCAAGCTCGGGGAGATCGTCACCACCATACCCACCATCGGTGAGAATTATTTGCTTTCATCATTTGTCTTCTCTATCGAGATCAGTTTGATGCTACCTGGCATCGTGGTTTTTGTTAGTTTGGCAAGTCCTATAGTTCCACATCGGGAAAATCAAACTTGTTATCTTCTATCGGAACTATAAATAAGGGTTTGAGCTTTGAAGTCAGATGCACCACAAGATGCACCACAAGAAAACATAATTGTCTGCTTTAGACTTTTCTTGTTTAGTATTTACGGGTGTTTATGGCCTAGGAACATCTTCCTAAGGCATTTGTAATAGTCTCTTTTATAGTAGTGATTTGCTCCTCTTTCGTCCGTGGATATAGGTCAAAGTTAATTGACCGAACCACGTAAATCTGGTGTTCTTGTCGCTTTTATCTTTTCGCTTTATTATCTTTGTTGGGTTGCCAAAATTTTTTATGCTAGGATTGAAATTAAATATAATTAGATCTAGTTTTACGATACGTACCTTTTGATGTCATCTGAAAAAGAGATCTTTGTTATGATATGTAAGGGTACCGTCTTTAGATCCAAGATCATTGCGAATATGTAAGAGAATTAGAACTAGATCCTTCTTTTTTTTTTTTTTTTCTAGTGCCTTTAGGTCCTATCTATTTATAGGCGAGAGCAGAGGTCTAGAATAAGTAATTAGAAGAGTTACTCCCATCAAAATTATCTACTAAGGAATCCTACTTTAAGTGAATTTCTTTTCTATTAATCAATATATATCATTAGAATCTAATTAGTTATATTATATATATATCTTATCAAATTATAAAAATCACACAATCTAACAAATAAAATATTAGTTTAGCAAGTCTCATAGTCCCACATCGGGAAAATCAGGTTTGTTATCTCCTATTGGAACTATAAATAAGGGTTTGGGCTTTGAAGTCAGATGCACCATAAGAAAACCTAATTGTCTGTTTTAGGCTTTTCTTGTTCAGTAATTTTCGGTGTTTTATGGCCTAGGAACATATTCCTAAGGCATTTGTAATAGTTCCTCTTTTATAGTAGTGATTTGCTCCTCTTTCGTCCGTGGATGTAGGTCAATTGACCGAATCACGTAAATCTGGTGTTCTTGTCACTTCTTTTATTCTTCGGCTTTATCGTCTTTGTTGGGTTGCCAAAATTACCCTTTGGTAAATTTCTTGGGGCTAGCTCTAACAAACTGGTATCAGAGCCTGGTTTTGGGATCTTTTGGCAACGATGATAATAACAAAGAGTGTTGTCGAGAAATTCGACAGAAATGCCAACTTCAACATGTGGCAACTCAAGATGGAGGTCATTCTGGTTCAAGACGGAGTTGATTTAGCACTACAGGGAGTTGAGAATATTCTAGATGATACATCAAAGGAAGATCTTGCGGGTATAGATAAGAAGGCCCGATCCAGCATTATTTTAAATCTCTCTGATGAGGTTTTATGGGAGGTAGCTACGGAGACTACGGCTAAGAGCATGTGGGACAAGCTTAAAGCCTTGTATATGAAGAGAATAGTAGAGAATCGTCTCTACTTAAAGCAGAGTTTGTATATGCTTCGGATGACTGAAGGTACATCTATACTCTCACATCTTGATAAATTTGATTACTTGGTTATGAATTTAGAGAATATAGATGCAAAAATTGATGATGAGGATAAGACCATGTTACTTTTGTGTTCTCTTCCCCAATCTTTTAAGCATTTCCGTGATACTATGATTTATGGAAAAGAAACAATTTCGTATCAGGAAATTAAATCTGCACTAAAATCTAAGGAGCAGATAGACAAAGATATCACTGGGGAAAGTAGAGGGAATCAGGCTGAGGGTTTGGTTATCAAGGGTAGAATGGATAAAAGAGAATTTGATAGTAGTAGATTTAAATTCAGACATAGAAATTTGGAATGCAGATATTGTCATAAAATGGGGCACATTAAGGTTGATTGTTTTAAATTAAAAAAATAAATTAAAGCAAAAGGGAAAAAATTATTGAAAAAACTACTAAGTCTGCTAAAGCTAGTGTAGTAGCCGATAAGAATGATGGAAATATTTTCTTTGCTATTGATGACAGGATGAGGTCTAAAAATGAATGAATTTTAGATTCAGGTTGTTCTTATCACATGTGTCCTAATAAAGATTTATTTTCCACATATGAATCTTGTAATGGTGGAATTGTTTTGATGGGCAATAATGCAGCATGTGATGTTGTTGGTAGAGGAACAATCCAAATTAAAATGCATGATGGTATTGTGAGGATGCTCACTAATGTTAGACATGTTCCTGATTTAAAAAAAAATCTCATCTCTTTAGGCACCCTAGAGGCCCTTGGGTGTAAATATACAACTGAAGGTGAAGTTATGAAAGTTTCTAGAAGTGCTCTTGTTGTTATGAAAGCTTGTAGGTCTGGTAGCTTATATATTTTGTAGGGAACTACTGTCACAGGCTTAGTTGCAGTCTCGTCATCATCATTGTCTGATTCTGACATCACCAAATTATGGCATATGCTTTTGGGTGAGTGAAAAATGTTTGAGCATATTGAGCAAAAGGGGTCTACTTTGCGGACAGAGTACTGGGCCATTGGATTTTTGTGAACACCGCGTTTTTGGAAAGCAGAAAAGAGTCGGCTTCAATTCTCCGGCAGTTCACAAAACAAAAGGTACTCTTGACTATATTCATTTAGACCTTTGGGGTCCAGCTCATGTTCAATCTAAGGGTGGTGCTAGGTATATGTTGACTTTCATTGATGATTATTCCAGAAAAGTTTAGATTTATTTTTGAAGCATAAAAATGATGTTTTTTTAACCTTTAAACAATAGAAGGCTTTGATTGAGAAGCAAACATGTAAACAGATTAAGCGGCTTCGAACAGATAATGGTATGAAATTTTGTGAAAGTGACTTTGATGAATTCTGTAAAAATGAAGGAATCGTTAGGTATCGCATTGTTAGGATGACGCCTTAGCAAAAGGGTGTGGCCGAACATATGAACAGAACACTCTTGGAGAGAGCAAGGTGTATGATCTCAAATGCAGGGTTGACAAAGGACTTTTGGGCAGAGGCGATTAATATGGCCTATTACGTTGTCAACCGCGCTCCTTCTGCAGCACTTAACTTTAAAACTCCGGAGGAAGTTTGGTCAGGTACTCCTGCTGATTACTCTGATTTAAAAATTTTTGGGTGTCCAGCATACATGCACATAAATGAGGAAAATTATAGCCTCGAGCGAAAAAGTGCATTTTCCTTGGGTATGCTTCTAGGGTGAAAGGATACAGATTATGGTGTTCTGCTCCCAAATTCCCAAAATTTATAATAAGTAGAGATGTTATTTTTGATGAATTGTCTATGTTATCTTCTAAAGAAGAATCTACTAGTTATACAAATGATAGTGCGCAGAAGCAGGTGGAGCTTGAGATTGGTAGTTCAGATTCTTTTAAGTTGAACTCTTCTACTCAAAGAATACTAGTAGATGGACCTGAGTCTACTGACGAAGTTGATCCAGAGGAAGAGCAGTATTCCATAGTCAAGGATAGACCACGGAGAAATATTCGACCACCACAAAGATATGCAAATTTGGTTGCATATGCTTTGTCTGTTGTAGAAGAAACAAGTGAAGTTGGTGAACCTACTTCCTACTCAGATGCAGTTTCTTGTGATAATTTTGCTAAGTGGTTGATTGCGATGAATGAAAAAATAGAATCTCTCCATCAGAATAGAACTTGGGATCTTGTGAAGCCGCCTTCGGGTAAGAAAATTGTTGGATTCAAATGGGATACTATTGTTGAGGGAAAGGTCCTTGTTCAGAAAATTCATACGAAGGACAATCCAGCTGATATGCTTACGAAGACTCTTCCAGTTTACAAGTTGAAACAGTGCTTGGACTTGGTTAGTGTTCATTGTTTGTGATTGCCCGTTGGGGCTTTTATGAAGAAGGTAGAGCAAGTTTTGTTGGGATATGCCAATATGGAGATTTGTTAGTTTGGCAAGTCCCATAGTCCCACGTCGGGAAAATCAGACTTGTTATCTCCTATTGGAACTATAAATAAGGGTATGGGTTTTGAAGTCAAATGCACCACAAGATGCACTACAAGAAAACCTAATTGTCTGCTTTAGGCTTTTCTTGTTTAGTATTTTCGGGTATTTTATGGCCTAGGAATATCTTCCTAAGGCATTTGTAATAGTCTCTTTTATAGTAGTGATTTGCTCCTCTTTCGTCCGTAGATGTAGGTCAAAATTAATTGATCGAACCACGTAAATCTGGTGTTCTTGTCGCTTTTATCTTTTCGCTTTATTGTCTTTGTTGGGTTACCAAAATTACCCTTTGGTAAATTTCCTAGGGCTAGCTCTAACATTTCCTCTTTCATCTAAATTTATTGTTTGTTTTCCCTTGCATTAGTCGGTCTCATATCGCTCATCATCTTCATCTTTTCTGTTTATAGTCAGTAGTTTTGTTGGCAACTCTTTAATTGTGGTGCTTTTTTTTTTTTTGCTTTAACACATGATATCATATCTCTATCTTTAAAAGCTAGAAAGAGAATTATAATGTCTATTGCTCTATTTGCCATGATTTGGTCCTGATTCTAGTCTCTATTATTAACATGGTATTGCATTACCTCATACCACATTTCCTCGTTAAGCTCTCTTCCTATTGTTCCGGCTAGATGCTCTTCTAATTAAGATTCAGGATAAAGAAGGGGTATACATTGTACTTGTTTCATGAAGTTCCCAAAAATATAAAGTATACAAAGAATTAATGTATACAGTTTTATGTTAGAGCTAGCCCCAGGAAATTTACCAAAGGATAATTTTGGCAACTCAACAAAAATAATAAAGTGGAAGAATAAAAGAAGCGACAAGAACACCAGATTTACGTGGTTCGGTCAATTGACCTACATCCACGGACGAAAGAGGAGCAAATCACTACTATAAAAGAGGGATTAGTACAAATGCCTTAGGAAGATATTCCTAGACCATAAAACACTGAAAATTACTGAACAAGAAAAGCCTAAAGCAGACAATTAGGTTTTCTTGTGGTGCATTTGACTTTAAAGCCCAGACCCTTATTTATAGTTCCAATAGGATATAACAAGCTTGATTTTCCCGATGTGGGACTATGAGACTTGCTAAACTAACAAATCTCCACCTTGGCATGTCCCAACAACACTTGCTCCACCTTCTTCATAAAAGCCCCAATGGGCAATCACCAACAATAAACATCAACCAAGTCCAAGCACTGCTTGAACTTGTAAACTGGAAGAGGCTTCGTAAGCATATCAGCTGGATTATCTTTCGTATGAATTTTCTGAACAAGGACCTTTCCCTCAACAATGATATCCCGAATAAAATGAAACTACATCAATGTGTTTCGTCCTCTCATGATATATCTGGTCTTTAGTCAAATGAATAGCACTTTGACTATCATAGTAAATTATAGTAACACCTTGATGCAGACATAATTCGCTAAACAAACCTCTTAACCATAAAACTTCTTTGATCGCCTCTGTCACTGACATACATTCTGCCTTTATAGTAGATAAAGCCATGACAAGTTGTAAGGAAGCTTTCTAACTAACTGCACAACCGCCAATGCAAAAAACATAACCTGTCAAAGATCTTCGTTTATCAAGATCCGTAGCATAATCAGAGTCGACAAAACCAACCAAAGTGTCACGATTTTTCCCAAACTCCAAACAAGCATCTGAAGTCCCTTGCAAGTATTTGAGAATCCACTTCACAGCCTGCCAATGTATTTTACCCGGGCAAGATATATATCTATTAACCATACTGACTACTTGTGAAATATCTGGACGAGTACAAACCTTTGCATACATAATACTGCCGATGGCACTAGAATATAGAACTTTCACCATATATTCTTTCTCTTCAATTGACTGTGGTGACTGAGCAGTAGATAGCCGAAAATGGTTAGCAAGAGGAGTACTAATTGGCTTAGCATTTTTCATGTCAAACCTCTCTAAGACTTTCTTGAGGTAATTTTTCTGAGTCAGAAATAATTTTTTAACTCCTAGATCTCTTTTGATCTCCATACCAAGAATTTTCTTAGCTGCTCCCAAATCTTTCATTTCAAATTCATTACTCAGCTGCATTTTTAAAGTGTGAATTTCTAATAAATTCTTAGCTGCAATAAGCATGTCATCAACATAAAACAACAAATACACAAAAGAGCCATCTGTTAACTTTCGAAAGTAGACACAACTATCATACATGCTCCTCATGTAACCATGACCCAACATAAAAGAATCAAACCTCTTATACCACTGTCTTGGAGACTACTTTAATCCATACAAGGATTTCTTTAACAAGCAAACATGGTCTTCCTTACCATCAACTTCAAATCCATGGAGTTGCTCCATATAAATTTGTCCTTCAAGTTCACCATGTAAGAAAGCTATCTTAACATCAAGTTGCTCCAATTCTAAATATACATGGCAACTAAAGTAAGCAAAATACGAATAGAGCTATGTTTAACAACAGGTGAAAATATGTCATTAAAATCAACACCATGTACCTGACTATAGCCTTTTGCAACCAATCGTGCTTTGTACCTTGCATCTTCAACCCCTAGAATACCTTCCTTCTTTTCGAAGACCCATTTGCATCCAACAATTTTCTTACCCGAAGGCGGCTTCATAAGATCCCAAGTTCTATTCTGATGGAGAAATTCAATTTCTTCATTTATCGCAATCAACCACTTAGCGGAATTATCACAAGAAACTGCATCTGAGTAGGAAGTAGGCTCACCAACTTCACTTGTTTCTTCTGCAATAGACAAAGCATATGCAACCAAATTTGTATATCTTTGTGGTGATCGAATATCTCTCCGTGGTCTATCCTTGGCTATGGAATATTGCTCTTCCTCTGGATCATCTGCATTAGTAGACTCGGGACCAACTATTGGCATTCTTTGAGTAGAAGAGTTCGACTTAAAAGAATTAGAACTACCAATCTCAAGCTCCACCTGCTTCTGCGCACTATCATTTGTACAACTAGTAGATTCTTCTTTAGAAGATAACATAGACAATTCATCAAAAGTAACATCTCTACTGATTATAAATTTTAGGGATTTGGGATCAGAAAACCATAATCTGTATCCTTTCACCCCAGAAGCATACCCAAGGAAAATACATTTTTTAGCTCAAGGCTCTAGTTTTCCTTCATTTATATGCATGTATATTGAACACCCAAAAAATTTTAAATCAGAGTAATCAGCAGGAGTACCTGACCAAACTTCCTCCGGAGTTTTAAAGTTAAGTGCCGCAGAAGGAGCGCGGTTGACAACGTAACATGCCATATTAATTGCCTCTGCCCAAAAGTCCTTTGTCAACCCTGTATTTAAGATCATACACCTTGCTCTCTCCAAGAGTGTTCTGTTCATACGGTCGGCCACACCATTTTGCTGAGGCATCATCCTAAGAGTACGATGCTGAACGATTTCTTCATTTTTGCAGAATTCATTAAAGTCACCTTCACAAAATTCCATGCCATTATCTGTTCGAAGCCGCTTAATCTGTTTACCTGTTTGCTTCTCAATCAAAGCCTTCTATTGTTTAAAGGTTAGAAAAATATCATTTTTATGCTTCAGAAAATAAACCCAAACTTTTCTGGAATAATCATCAATGAAAGTCAACATATACCTGGCACCACCCTTAGACTGAACATGAACTGGACCCCAAAGGTCTGAATGAATATAGTCAAGAGTACCTTTCATTTTGTGAACTGCCGGAGAGTTGAAGCTGACTCTTTTCTGCTTTCCAAAACCGTAGTGTTCACAAAAATCCAGTGGCCCAGTACTTTGTCCGCAAAGTAGACCCCTTTTGCTCAATATGCTCAAACCTTTTTTACTCATATGACCCAAACGCATATGCCATAATTTGGTGATGTCAGAATCAGGCAATGATGATGATGAGACTGCAAATAAGCCTGTGACAGTAGTTCCCTGCAAAATATATAAGCTACCAGACCTACAAGCTTTCATAACAACAAGAGCACTTCTAGAAACTTTCATAACTCCACATTCATTTGTGTATTTACACCCAAGGGCCTCTAGGGTGCCTAAAGAGATGAGATTCTTTTTTAAATCAAGAACATGTCTAACATTAGTGAGCGTCCTCATAATACTATCATGCATTTTAATTCGAATTGTTCCTCTACCAATAACATCACATGCTGCATTATTGGCCATCAAAATAATTCAACCATTACAAGATTCATATGTGGAAAACAAATCTCTATTAGGACACATGTGATAAGAACAAACAGAATCTAAAATCCAATCATTTTTAGACCTCATCCTATCATCAATAGCAGAGAAAATATTTTCAACATTCTCATCGGTTGCTACACTAGCTTTAGCGGATTTAGTAGTTTTCTCAATAATTTTTTCCTTTTACTTTAATTTATTTTTTAATTTAAAGCAATCAGCCTTAATGTGCCCCATTTTATGACAATATCTGTATTCCAAATTTCTATGTCTGTATTTAGATCTACTACTGTCAAATTCTTTTTTATCCATTCTCCCCTTAATAACCAGACCTTCAGCTTGATTCTCTCTACTTTCCCTAGTGATATCCCTGTCTATTTGCTCCTTAGATTTTAGTGCAGATTTAATTTCCTGATACGAAATTGTTTCTTTTCCATAAATCATAGTATCACGGAAATGCTTAAAAGATTGGGGAAGAGAACACAAAAGTAACATGGCCTTATCCTCATCATCAATTTTTGCATCTATATTCTCTAAATTCATAACCAAGGAATCAAATTTATCAAGATGTGAGAGTATAGATGTATATTCAGTCATCCGAAGCATATACAAACTCTGCTTTAAGTAGAGATGATTCTCTACTGTTCTCTACATATACAAGGTTTTAAGCTTGTCCCACATGCTCTTAGCCGTAGTCTCCGTAGCTACCTCCCGTAAAACCTCATTAGAGAGATTTAAAATAATGTTGGATCGGGCCTTCTTATCTATACCCGCAAGATCTTCCTTTGATGTATCATCTGGAATATTCTCAACTCCCTGTAGTGCCAAATCAACTCCGTCTTGAACCAGAATGATCTTCATCTTAAGTTGCCACATGTTGAAGTTGATATTTCTATCGAATTTCTCGACAACACTCTTTGTTATTGTCATCGTTGCCATAACATCCCAAAACCAGGCTCTGATACCAGTTTGTTAGAGCTAGCCCCAAGAAATTTACCAAAGGATAATTTTGGCAAAACAACAAAGACGATAAAGCGGAAGAATAAAAGAAGTGACAAGAACACCAGATTTACGTGGTTCGGTCAATTGACCTACATCCACGGACGAAAGAGGAGCAAATCACTACTATAAAAGAGGGACTATTACAAATGCCTTAGGAAGATGTTCCTAGGTCATAAAACACCGAAAATTACTGAACAAGAAAAGCCTAAAGTAGACAATTAGGTTTTCTTATGGTGCATCTGACTTCAAAGCTCAAACCCTTATTTATAGTTCCAATAGAAGATAACAAACCTGATTTTCCCGATGTGGGACTATGAGACTTGCTAAACTAACATTTTATTTGTTAGATTGTGTGATTTTTATAATTTGATAAGATATATATATAATATAACTAATTAGATTCTAATGATATATATTGATTAATAGAATAGAAATCCACTTAAAGTAGGATTCCTTAGTAGATAATTTTGATGGGAGTAACTCTTCTAATTACTTATTCTAGACCTATGCTCTCGCCTATAAATTGATAGGACCTAAAGGCACTGAACAAAAAAAAACAAAAAAAGAAGAGAAGGATCTAGTTCTAATTCTCTTACAGATTCGCAATGATCTTGGATCTAAAGACGGTACCGTTACATATCATAACAAAGATCTCTTTTTCAAATGACATCAAAAGGTACGTATCGTAAAACTAGATCTAATTATATTTGATTTCAATCCGAGCATAAAAAAATATTTTCGTATTTAATTTAGCATATTACATATTTTATGCTTACAATTGGTATCAGAGCTAGGTTCTTGAGATCAAATTTGTGCACGGGTAGACCACACACAGACGGCGGCTGGGCATAGGTAGGCCACGCCTAGGCAGCGATCACACGCTGGTAGCAGCCACGACCAGTCGTGCGTAGGCGTCGGCAACTGCACAGGCAGCAACCACACGCGCGGGCAACCACACCCAAGTGGTGGCCATGCACGGGTAGTCATGCCCAAACAGCAGCCACACGCATGCAGGAACCACCACAGCAGCCACGCACGGGCTGGAACCGCCACAGTAGTTGCGCGCGGGCAAAGGTACTACCACGGTGGTAGCGGCCACATGCGGGTAGGAATCGCCGCAACGGTTGCGCGCGGGCAGAGGCATTCCTACGGCGGTAGTGGCCGCGCGCGGGTAGCGGCAACGCCACACGCGCAGGCAGTAAGGTTTTGGCAAATATTACAATTTTGCCCTAGGGTTTCCCTTTGATTAAATTATAGTTTTGCCCTTTTGTATTTTATTGATATCTTTTAATTCTTTTGATAATTCTGCCCTTTACAAATCTCATAATTCTAGTTTATATCTTGCCAAATATTTATAGTTTTACCCTTATAAAATTAAGAATTCTAATTTATATTTTTAACTATAAAATTGATAAATATGATTTATTATAATTATGATTGAATTTAATCATAATTATATTTTGATTATTTGATTAGATTTAATTTTGATTAAAAAATATAAATTATGGTTTACTTTTATAGTTTTCTCAAATGAATTATTGATTATATTTTTACATATGATAAATATAATCTAATTATGAAATAATATTTATTTGGTTATTCACATGTATATATTTGAAATTATAAAATAATATTTATCTTTCACAAGAAGGCATGATTTATATGTTATCATGATTATCATATGAGTTTTCTTTTGCTAATTAATATTCAATAATTATTATGATTGTTATTTTAATATTGAACTGCTTAGCATAAATTAAATTAAAAAAAAATTAATGAATATTATTTGTAACTCATCTCTTAAGTTTTGTTTGACTTGTAGCTACCAAAATGGCTTGAGATGATAGACTTTTGTGACGTGAATTATAATAAAAGCTTTGTCATTATAGGACATTTCAAATTATATTTTAAATTATTATATTAGTTTTGTAGCCATCAAAGTGACCTAGATTAATAACTTATAAAATAATATTAAGGAATTAGTTCTAAATGATATTAAGGAAATAATATTCATAATGACACATATAATTATGAGATTTAGATAATCCAAAAGAGAATCCACTTCAAATAATTATGTTATAATGTAGGATGATACTGTTTTAGATATCCTTGCAATTTAGGGTTGTATACTCAAATGTAACAATACTATTCCACAATGATGGTATCAGTCCTACATAAATGATCTTGAGTGAACGCTAGATATGTTAATATTTCACTCAAAGGTGTAATATAGATGATATCAATAGTTTCTTAAATTTTTAAAAAACTCAAAGCATTAATATTATTTTATATTTTTGTAGTGGTACTTCCGTCCATACATTCATATGTTTCTAGTATTCATGTACTCTCTGGATCAAATTATTCAGAATGGTTGGAGCATGTGCACTTCACACTAGGCGTATTAAATCTTAATTTAGCATTGCTTATTGGAAAGCCTACAGACTTGACTGATGAAAGTATTATAGAACAAGTTAATAAAATGAAGGCTTGGGAAATATCTGATAGGCTTAGTTTAATGTTCATAAGAATGACGATTGCAAATAATATAAAGACCTCATTACCGGTTGTAACTAGTGTACAGGAATATTTTAAGGTTATTGAAGACAAATTTAAATCTATTGATAAGTCATTGGCTGACATACTAATGAAAGAACTGACTATTGCTCAATATTATGATACTTGAGGAATTCATGATCACATCCTTAATATGGCTGATAAAGTTACAAAATTTAAAGCATTAGGTATGAATGTTGATGAGTCTTTCCTCGTGTAGTTCATTCTTAATTCCCTTCCTTCTCAGTTTGGCTCATTCAAGATTCACTATAATATAAATAAGGATAAGTGAGATTTGAATGAATTAACTAATATGTGTGTTCAGGAAGAATTGAGAGTAAAGTAAGAAAGTTTATATAATGTCATGAATTAACTAAAGGAGTTGGTAACAAGAAAAAAAAATTAAAGCATCATCCATCAAAGAAATTTGTCGGATTTGGAAATGTGAAACAAACTAATGAAAAGAAAACATTTACAGTAAATTATTTTATTTGTGGTAAGAAAGGACATGTGAAAAAAGACTGCATTAAATATAAGACTTGGTTCGAAAAGAAATGTATTAACTCGACCTTTATATGTTTCGAATCAAACATTATAGAAGTTCCTTTTAATACTTGGTAGATTGATTCTGATGCTTCAACAAATGTTATCAATAATATGCAGGGATTTCTTTCAATCCGAAAACCAAAAGAATATGAGAGATTCATCATTATAGAAAATCGTCTTAAAGTGAAAATGATATTAGTGGGAATTTATCGTCTACACTTAGAGACGCGTCATTTGATAGATCTTGTTGACACATGTTATGTTCTTACTATTTCAAAAATTTAGTTTCTCTATTTAGAATTGATGAGTTAGGATATTGACTTTTTTTGGTAATGGTAAACTCAATATAATTTATGATTCAATAAAAGTTGGTTCTGAAATTCTGTGTGATGGTTTATATAGAATTAATTTGGATCTTAAGTTTGCAAAGATATTATTGACCCTACAATCAAGTGCTGGATTGAAACGTAGTTTCAATAATGAAAGGTTTTCTATATTGTGGCATAAATAATTTGGGCATCTCCAAGGAAAGAATTGAAAGATTAGTGAATGATAATATTTTGGAATATTTAGACTTCACTGATTTTGATGATTGTATATATTGCATTAAGAGAAAACAATCTAAACATATAAAGAAAAATGCCATAAGAAGTAAAGAACTATTTGTGATTATTCATACTGATATCTGCGGACCACTCCATATTACTTGGTTTAGTGGAGAAAGATATTTAATCACATTTATAGATGATCCATCTAGATATGGCTATGTTTATTTAATACATGAAAAGTCTTAAGCCGTTGATACTCTTAAAGTATACATAAATGAGGTCGAGAGACAATTAGATAAAAAAGTTAAAATTATCAGATCTGATAGGGGTGGTGAATTTTATGATAGATATAATGATTCTGGTCAGAATATTGATCCTTTTGCTAGATTCTTAGAACAATGGGGTATTAGTGCTCAATATGCATTATTAGGTGTGCCACAACAGAACGATATTGCTGAAAGGCGAAATCGTACTCTTATGGATATGGTTAGGAGAATGATGAGTTATTTCTTTGTACTTGAGTTGATGTGAGGTGAAGCTCTTAGGACAACTATGTATAATTTGAATAGAGTTCATAGTAAATCAGTTCCATCAACTTCATTTGAGTTGTGGACTGGTAGGAAGCCCAGCTTGAAACATTTACATATTTGGGGGTGTCTTACAAAGATAAGGGTATTCAATCCACATGAAAAGAAATTGGATCCAAAAACTATTTCAGTATATTTTATTGGTTATCCAAAAAAATCTAAGGGATACAGATTTTATTACCTTAGTCATAGTACGAGGATAGTAGAATCCGGTAATGCAAAATTCTTAGAAAATGATTAAATCAGTGGGAGTAAAAAATTTTGAAGGATCAATTTTGATATTGAGGCGATTTAGATTTGAGAAGATCTCAAAGGAAAAGGAAACATACCATTTCTAATGATTATGTGGTATATCTACAAGAATCAAATTATAATATAAGAATAAAAAGATACCTCTTATCATTTTTCATAAGCCATAAAAAGTAACGATTTTGAAAGATAGTATGATGCAATGAAGAAGAATTAAAATTGATGGTCCAGAATGGTATTTGGAAACTCGTTGAATTATCCAATAATTATAAAAGAGTCGGTTGTAAATGAGTTTTTAAGACAAAACATGATTCAACGGGCAATATTGAACGATATAAAACCAAACTTATGGCCAAAGGTTTTTCTAAAAAAGAAGGCATTGATTATAATGAGACTTTTTCTTCAGTTTCTAGAAAGGACTCGTTAAGAATCGTCATGGCATTAGTAGCTCATTATGATCTATATGGTACAACATGAAGGATTCATAGAAAAGGGAAAAGAAAGTTGGGCTTGTAAATTTAAAAAATCTATTTATGATCTTAAACAAAATACTAGACAATGATATATAAAGTTTCATAATACTATGATTTGGGTAATAAAATCTGTATCCTTTGGATTTTTTTAGATAACCAATAAAATATTCTGAATAATTCTTGGATCCAATTTTTTTTCATGTGGATTGATTACTCTTATCTCTGTAAGATACCTTCAAGTATGTAAATGTCCCAAACTGAGCTTCCTATCAGTCCATAACTCGAATGTAGTTGATGAAACTGACTTACTAGGAACCCTGTTCAAGATATATATAGCTGTCCTAAGAGCTTCACCCCATATCGACTCAACTATAAATGAATAACTTATCATACTCCTAACAATATCCATAAGAGTATGATTTCACTTTTCAATAACACCGTTCTACTGTGACACACCTGATAATGTATATTGAGTACAAATACTCCGTTGTTCTAGGAATCTAGCAAAAGAATTAATATTCTAACCAGATCCATCATATCTGCCATAAAATTTACCACCCGTATCAGATCTGACAATTTTAACTTTTCTATCTAATTGCCTCTCGATCTTATTTATGTACACTTCAAGAGTATCAACGACTTGAGACTTTTCATATATTAGATAAACATAATCATATCTGGACAGGTCATCTATAAATGTGATGAAATACCTTTCTTTACTAAAACAAGGAATATAGAGTAGTCCGTAGATATCAGTATGAATAATCTCAAGGAGTTTTTTATTTCTTATGGTATTTTTCTTTATATATTTAGTTTGCTTTCCATTAATGTAATTTATACAAATATCGAAATTAGTAAAGTCTAAATGTTCTAAAATATTATCCTTCACTAATTTTTCAATTCTTTCCTTGGAGATATGCCTCAATCATCGATGCCACAATATAGAAGATCCTTCATTAATGAAATTATGTTTCAATCCAACACTTGATTGCAGGATCAATAATGTCTTTACAAACTCAAAATCCAAATTAATTTTGTATAAACCATCACACAGAATTCCAGAACCAACTTTTATTGAATCATAAAATATATCGAGTTACCATTACAAAAAATAAGATAATATCCTAACTCATCAATTCTAGATAGAGAAACTAAATTTCTAAAAATAATACGAACACAACACATGTCAATAAGTTCCATCAGATGACCCGTCTCTAAGCGTAGGTAATAAATTCTCACTAATATCACTTTCGCTTTAAGACGATTTCCCAAAATGATGAATCTCTCATGTTCTTTTGGTTTCCGATTGAAAAAAATCCTTGTATATTATTGGTAACATTATTTGAAGCACCGGAATCAATCTACCAAGTATTAGAAGGAACTTATGTAATGTTTGATTCGAAACATACAAAGGTCGAGTTAATACCTTTCTTTTCGAACTAAGTCTTATGTTTAATGTAATTCTTCTTCACATGTCCTTTCTTACCACAAAAGAAGTACTTTATTGTAAAAGCTTTCTTTTCATTAGTCTGTTTAACATTTTCAGACCCAGCAAATTTCTTTGATGGATGATGTTTCAATTTTCTTTTCTTATTACTAGCTCCTTGAGTGGTAGTCATGACATTATATGAACTTTCCTGTTTTATTCTCAATTCTTTCTGAACACACATGCTAGTTAACTCATTCAAGTCTCACTTATCTTTATTTATATTATAGTGAATCTTGAATTGGTCAAATTGAGAATGAAAGGAATTAAGAATGAACCACACGAGGGAAGATTCATCAATATTTATACCTAATGTTTTAAGTTTTGCATCTTTGTTAGCCATATTGAGGATTGATCATGAATTCCTAGAGTGTCGAGTCGTAGTTAGTTCTTTCATTAGTGTGCCAACTAATGACTTATCAGCATATTTAAATCAGTCTTCAATAACCTTTAAATATTATTGTCCACTAGTTGCAATCGGTAATGAAATCTTTATATTATTTACAATCGTTATTATTATTAACATTAAACTAAGCCTATCATATCTTTCCCAAGCTTTCATTTTATTAACTTGTTTTACAGTGCTTTCATCAGTCAAGTTTGTAAGCTTTTCAATAAGCAATGTTAAATCAAGATCTAATATGCACAGTGTGAGTTACACATGTTCTAGCAATTCTGAATAATTTAATTCGAATAGTACTAGAACACTACAAAATATGAATGTATGGACGAAAATACCACTGTAAAAATATAAAATATACAATAACAGTATGCTTTTAGTTTTTTAAAAATTTGATGAACTATTAATATTATCTATATTACACCATCATAAACTACAAGGATATCCAAAATAGTATTATCTTACCCTATCACATAATTATTTGAAATATATTTTCTTTTGAGATTATCTAAATCTCTTGTATGTCATTGTGAATATTATTTTCTTAATATTATTTAAAATTAATTTTTTAATATTATTTTATAAGTTATTGGTATAGGTGGCTACAAGACTAATACAATAATATAAAATATAATTTAAAATATCTTATAAATGATAAAATTTTTATTATAATTCACATCACAAAAGTTTATCATCTTAAACCACTTTGATAGCTACAAGTCATATAAAATTTAGGGAGATGAATTATAAATAATATTCATCAAATTTATTCAATTTAATTTATGCTAAGTAGTTCAATAATAGAATAACAACCATAATAATTATTGAACATTAATCAGCAAAAAAAAAACTCATAATAATCATGATAATATATAAATCATGCTGAAATATAAATATTATTTCATAATTTTAAATATATATATATATATATGTAAATAACCAAATGAATATTCAAGTACAATAATTGGATTTTATTTACCATATGTAAAAATATAATCAATAATTTATATGAGAAAACTATAAATGTGAATCATAATTTATAATTTTTTAATTAAATCCAATCAAATAATCAAAATATAATCATAATTATAATAAATCATATTTATTAATTTTATAATTAAAAATATAAATTAGAATTCTCAATTTCATAAGGGTAAAACTATAAATATTTGACAGGATACAAATTGAAATTATGAGATTTTTAAAGGGCAGAACTGTCAAAAAATTTAAAGGATATTAATAAAATATATAAGGGCAAAACTGTAATTTGACCAAGGGCAACCTTGTCTGCGCCGTCGCCGTTGCCGCCGCCTGCACGTGCGACGTTGCCGCCCCGAGGCTGCCTCTGCCCGCGCACAGCCGCTGCGGTGGTTCCTGCCGGGGTGTGGCCGCCGCTTGGGCGCGGCTGCCCGCGTGTGTGGCCGCTGCTTGTGCGGCTGCCGTCGCCTGTGCACGACCGTCGCATGGACGCGGGTTCTGCCCGTATGCGGTCGTCGCAAGGGCGCGGCATACAACATAGATTGATGGTATTGCATTACCTCATACCACATTTCCTCGTTAAGCTCCCCTCTTCCAATTGTTCTGGCTAGATGCTCTTCTGATTAAGATTCTAGGATACAGAAGGAATATACTTGTTTCATGAGGTTCCCACCAATATAAAGTATGCAAAGAATTAATGTACACAGTTTTATCTGATATAAGTGGTACCACCATCCACCCTCTACAGTGGTGACTTAAGGAATCAAGTAGGGGCACACCTCTTGAATTTCACATCTAATTTATGAGTCATTGAAGGGATTCCAATTCTCATCACTCAAAAAAACCTTATATGAGTTCAATGTCAAGTATATGCCCTTGGATCTTGGCATAATGGTAACATGTGAATGACGTGCCTCTCGTCATGATCTGTAATAGATTTTTATCATATATACTTGCTGATTGTTGCCAAAGCATTTATCTTTTCTTTTTAGTATATTGAATATTCACTAAAATAATTGGTAGCATTGATCTTTCTTCAGAATCTTATCGGCACTTGTGAATCTTACGCATTTTTTGGGGCAATGGTGCAGATTTTTCAAGTTCTTGGAAGAGAGTTTCCTGTTGACGGTTCAACCAAATTCTTCTAATTCGGCTTATAGATGATCACATTCATCTAAAGTTTTTGAAATTATTTCTTGCATATATATTATCGCAAATTACAATTATGGTCTTGGATACTGCTTTTATGCATTTATAGCACTAGAAGTGGAGATAATTTTTTTTCCCGAGTGCAACTTTTAAAAAAGTCGGATAACATGCTTGTCAACTTTTTGTCCCTCTTATGATGGAAATTGAGTTTTGTTGTTTAGCATATTGTGTAAATTTTATGACCATATTGTTAGAAAAAGAAGTCCAGTAACAGTGTTGTATATCTACTCTATACACTTGTTAACCACGTCCATTAATACAGGGTTTAACGTTGAGACTGTAGAGTATAAAAATATTAGCTTCACCGTCTGGGATGTTGGTGGTCAGGATAAGGTACATCCATAGATCTCTAAAATTTTTCTTATTATGCATGATAAATGGCTAATTTTTGCCTTCTTAGAATGTACCTGTTTTAATGATGCAGACAAGTGTTGAGTTAGGAAAATAGGTGTAATAATTGACATTGAATAATTTAATGACACTGAAATATACTATTTCTGATCGTTAATTAAGAAAATTAAACACTACTAAAATTTCTTTTAATGTATAAAATTCTTGTGAATTATCATTGGCCCATCTATGTATCTTTTTATAGTTTGACTGAGGTTCTGGTAATCTGGCCATGTGATAACAGATCAGACCTTTATGGAGGCATTGCTTCCAGAACTCCCAGGGTCTTATATTTGTTGTTGACAGCAATGGCAGAGATCGTGTGGCTGAAGCAAGGGATGAGCTTCAAAGGATGCTTAATGAGGTAGTTCTCCATGCATAATGCCTCTAATCTTTTATCTTTGATATTGACTTGTCTTTATTTAGCAGCGACTATAAAGCTGACATAATTGGATGTACTATTTATTTGCATATGGTAATGGCTTGCATGTTATACTAAAATTAGATATGTCAATCCACTTGATTAAAATTGATATTTGTAACCCAGAAATATTCCTCCGTCAAATAAATTTTTGTTAACTAGTGAAAATATCACACTCACAGGGGCTGTTCTTGTGTTTTCTACGATTTCCATCAGAAACAAATTTTGATACCTAAAGAACATTGTTGCATACAATCTTTATCACCATATCTTGTTGGATAGAAACAGCATTAGATCTATAGGCACCTAAGGATCTGCACCTACACCTTAGGTTCCTTTTTTTTTAACCTCTTAGCTTACTTAACCACAGGGTAAAAAGTCTCACAATGGCCCCTTAAATCGACTCCATCTCAATCATGTACCATCCTAGAAGGAAATTATTTAGTAAGTCTCTTATAAATATGAAACCGAAAGACAAACATATACTTCATCGGGTATGTGATCTTTAAATTTACCAATATATTTTGTGTATTTTGATTGTGATGATTTGTCTGTTTTTAATGTTGGGCTGATAGCCGAAAGTGAGTTCAGCCCATGGTGAGCTTTATTAGTCCACAGTCCATATCCTCTCTTAACCTAACCCTAGGTCAATATAAGGGGGGTGTGGTGGCTGCATTTTTGAAAAAGGAGGTGGCTGCGTTTTTTGGGTAGAAAAGGGCAGCAACGTGGTGATTTTCGCAGCAGCAAAGAGGAGAAGAAAAAGACAGAAAAACAAGAGAAAGAAAGGGAAGAAAACAAGGACAATGCAGAGAGACTGTTCTCATTCATCTAGCAGTGTTCTCATCTCAGGTTAGATCAAATCTACAGTAGACTCTTGCTGTGATTACTTGGGGAGGTTTTAGATATTGTAGGCAGTGACGTGATCCTTGTATCCCAGTTATTCTCTTATGATTGTTGCTAGGGTTTAGAGCAAGAGATTGAGATTTGTATATTCATTATTCTCATAGCGGATTATCTCTAGTTTGCCCCGTGGTTTTTACTCTTCACATTGAAGGGGTTTTCCACGTATATTTTAGTGTTCTATTTGGTTGTGGTTCCATTTACTTCCGCTGCGTATTATGGCCTACTAGTATTTGTTCATATACAAAGGTTATTCCTGCTTATATCCTCATTAATTGGTACCGGAGTAGGGGTCCTAGTGACATCTCTATTGCATTCTGATCCTTGTGAGATGAACTCGAATTGTGAACCCTTCATGTGTGGCCTCTGCCAATACATCGCAGGGTATCTTCCACCTTCGATTTTGTTCACTCCTTTGGCAATCGACCTTCATCCACCCACTCTTGGGTCACACCTAGATGAAGCACCGCTCTAGGACAGTCCGTCGCCTAGTAGCTCCCGAAGTCCTCCGACTTTGCTGCAATTAGTGCACCATTGTCTAGATCCTGGGCCTCTACCCTTACTAGCACAATCTTCGCTGTGCACCTCTTCCTTCATAGCAACTTAAATGGCAACACTATGGCATATTCTTCAAGAGTACCCATCTCTATGTCCTCTTGCCCCGTGCTAAGGCCTTTTGAACCCAACTTCACCTCCGTAAATTGAGTCGCCTTAGTTCCTCCATCAAATGCTC
The DNA here is from genome assembly GCF_036884655.1 of Musa acuminata AAA Group. NCBI lineage: Eukaryota > Viridiplantae > Streptophyta > Magnoliopsida > Zingiberales > Musaceae > Musa > Musa acuminata. The sequence goes on along the minus strand of NC_088328.1, from coordinate 15,942,909 downwards.
CTCCGAGATAAGGTGCATGTGCCCAGAAGCTCCCTTCGTCTTTGGCACCATGCAAGATGAGTCCGCTCCGTCAAAATGAATGACACATGGAACAACATGATCTTGCTCTTGCCTCTGCAAGAGTTCATGTCCTTGACCTCTGTGTTAGAACCCTTGCAGATTCTAAACTTGGGGTTGATCTTTTTAGGGGATCGGCCTCCTTGGAACTCTATACGGGTTTCTCCCTCCAAGTTGTTGCTCAAAGGCTGCAGAAAAGATTCATCTATTGCCTGAGAAAAGAGGAGGAATACATGGCTATTTATAGGGCTTCTAAACCCTAACTCCTAATAGGACTCCTACTTAAGACTCTTACTTCTAACCAACTCCTAATAGGACTCCTACTCAAGACTCCTATTCCCTTACAACTCCTAATTCTTCTCTAAGAAAAAACCTCCTACATGAATGTCCCTCTCAATTAGGACTCTCCTAACTAGAGTCCTAACAGAATGTCCCTCTCAATTAGGACTCTCCTAGCTAGAGTCCTAACATAATGTCCCTCTCAATTAGGACTCTCCTAGCTAGAGTCCTAACAGAATGTCCCTCTCAATTAGGACTCTCCTAGCTAAAGTCCTAACAGTTTTACATGAATGTCCCTCTCAATTAGGACTCTCCTAGCTAGAGTCCTAACAAACCCGCCCTCTTCAAATCAGCCTTGTCCTCGAGGCTGACGATTCATGAATTTTGGGAATTTGATCTTCAAGTCATCATAGTTCTCCAAAGTGGCATCTTCTGTTAGTAGGTTTGCCCACTGTATTAGCAATTCAGTAGTGGATCGTCGTCGTCGAGTCATAATCCGTCGATCAATAATGGCACTTGGCTGAGTCTGAAGTCCTCCTTGGGTAGTCATATTTGGTGGGTGGCTTTGGGCTATCTCCAAGAACCTATTTACAACTTCTGTCTGGCCGTCGGTTTGTGAGTGATATGCCATACTCCTTTTCAATTTAGTACTCTTATAGTGTAATTCTTTTGAGTCCCAATTGTAATGAGCTACGGAGCTTGGTGCTTCCTCCAATTTTTTTATAATCTTACTAGTCTTTGAATCTTCCTGCCATTCCATCTTAATATCCTCAAGGAAGTCGCTGGTCGGAAGTGAAATGGCCAAAACTTCAGCTTGCTCGGGTAACTGCGAAAGCACATCTGCAAGAACATTCTATTTCCCCTTTTTATAAGTTATTTCATAATCAAATCCAAGAAGTTTTGTTACCCAGTTTTGCTGCTCAGGGGATGATATCTTTCGCTCCAAAAAGTACTTGAGGCTTTTATGGTCGGTTTTATTTTGAAATCGTCGACCAATCAAATAGGGTCTCCACCTCGTTGCTGCGCGGACAATGGCGAGCATCTCCTTATCATATGTTGACTTATTTTGATGGGAGGGAGATAATGCCTTGCTAGTGTATGCGAGTGGTCGCCCATCTTGCATGAGAATTGCTCCAATTCCGACTCCAGATGCGTCAGCCTCAATAATGAAGGGTCGGTTGAAATCTGGTAGTGTTAGCACCAGCGTCGTCGTCATGGCTGCCTTAAGTTTGTTGAAGGCAACGTAGGCTCTGTCCGACCATTGGAAGACATCTTTTTTCAGAAAGGAAGTAAGTGGTGCACTGATCTCTCCATAGTTTTTCACGAACTTGTAGTAGTAGCCTGTTAAACCCAGAAAGCCATGTAGCAATTTTATGTTCCTTGGGGTCAGCCAATTTTGCATTGCTCCAATTTTGAAGGGGTCTACTGCCACACCTTCCTCTGATATGATATGCCCAAGATATTCCACCTTCTTTTGAAGAAAGCAAAAATTCATAGTGGTTATTGTGTATTTAAAATGTGGTTTTCGGTATGTCTTCTTCGCATACTCGTATTTGATGATACCCGGATCGAAGGTCCAGCTTTGTGAAGATTTGTGCTCCCTTTCTTCTTGCAACTCATCTACTACTAGAATAGGGTATTTATCCTTGATGGTTATGCCATTGAGAGTTCGGTAATCAACACATAATCGCCATATTCCATCCTTCTTTCGTATGAGGAGCACCGGTGAAGAGTAGGGGCTACAACATGGCCGAATAACTCCTGTTTTGAGCATCTCTTTTACAATCCTTTCTATTTCATCCTTCTGGAGATGTGGATACTTATATGGCTGAGCATTTGCTGGAGATTGGCTTGGAAGAATCGTTATACAATGATCATGCCGACGGGTAAGAGGTAGGTTGCGTAGTTCGTCAAATATATCTGAAAATTCAGCAAGCAAAGGAAGTAGATTTGGATCTTCCAATTTTGTTGGCTCTCCCTTAGTTTGCTGCTCAAGTTGTACCAAAAATCCACTGCATGCTTTATGCAAAACTTTCTTCATTTGTTGTGTGCAAATCATCGTTACGTCGCCCCCACGTTTCCCGTGCAGTATCACCTGTTTCTCCTTACTGTAAAATTTCATAATTAGTTTCATAAAATTCCAAGAAAAATCACCTAATGTTGTCAACCATTTAATTCTGAGTATGACCTCATATCATCAAGAGGGAGAAGGAAGAAATCTGCAATTATCTCTTGGTCCTACAGCAATAGTTTCTCCTGCGGGCGCCTACGATCACACTTCAAAATCCGTCTGTCGGTGACCTTAACATCAAACCTGCAACGATTCTCGATAGGTAATGCCATTCGGATAGCAACCTTACTGTTTAGGATATTATTAGTGCTGCCCGTGTCGATGAAAACAGTGATCATTTGTTGTTTGAGAAGGCCTCTAACTTTCATCATTTGCGGGTTTGAGTAGCCGGCTAGTGCATGTACCGTAACTTTGGTCGGTTGTGGCTCTTCTTCTACATCTTGTTCTTTATATTCAATGCTCTCTTCTGGATGTTCAATGACCTCTTCTTCTACTGGTTCAATGATAAAAAGTCTCCCTTTACTACAGCGATGCTCATGGCTCCACGGCTCGTCGCAATGCCAACATAACTCCTTCGCAGATCGCTCCTGAAGCTCTTCTCTTGTCAACCTTTTTGGTGCAGGGACTCGATCAACAGTAGGGGGGGCTAAGGGCTTCAATATTACTGGCTGAGGAGTGACCCTAGTCCTTCGAGCTTCATGGTTCAATTGCTCCTCTTGATGTCGTGCGAAAGAGATGGCTGCCATAAGCGTGTACGGTTGTCGCGCTTTAACTTCTCCTCGGATCTCCGGCTTCAAGCCCTCAATAAAGGTCCTCAATAGCTGTTTTTGAGACCAATCAAGAGTTTGATTAGATAACCTTTCAAACCTGGTTTGGTACTCCTGAATGGTGGAGGTTTGTCGGATCTTTGCTAGTTGTCCGTCAATATTCTCGTAATCGGTTGGTCTGAAGCGGATCAGCAGTCCTTCTTTGAATTGTTGCCATGAAAGGACTCCATAAGTATGTTCAAACCAGTCAAACCACTGTATAGCATCCCCTTCAAGATGTATAGCTATAATTTTCACCATAAATGCATCCGCGGTTTTGTGGTACCGAAAATATCGCTCCGCGTGCAAGATCCAACCAATCGGGTCTCCTTCTTCCCATCTAGGGAAGTCCACCCTTATGCGTGGATAGTTGGGATCGATCATAGAGCCTCCCCTCCCTTGGAACTCATCTCTTCGGGCCTGGTGCGATTGGGCAAAGCTCTCTCCATGATATGATTTTTTCGGGCTTAGTAGTCGGCCCAATCTGAGTTCGGTAAAGAGCGTCCAAATCTTATCCTCCATTCGTGCCTCCAAGGCTTCAAATTTAGCATCAATTGCCTCCTTAGATGCCATAGTATATGCCTCCAAATCTATGATGTTAAGATCTCTCTTTTGTTGTCAGGTTAAAGGCATGTATAGGTTGAGAGAAGTGATGGTCGAAAGGGTTGGTGGATCGGTGGATGTAGGCTACGATTTATGATTGTTTTGTAGCTGTTTTGGGTGCAGTTTGAGGGTGTGGTTTAGTGGAGTTTTAGGGCTGTGAATGAAAGTTTTGGATCTGTGGTAGATGGCAGCAAAGGTTTGAGAGAAATCAATGGAAGTTGCAGCAAGTATGTGCTGTCTTGTAAGAGCAGAATTATCGTCGAAGAAACAGCGGTTTCTCGACGTAATTTCCACCAAAAACTTGAGAGAATTGAGGAGGGAATTGATAGAAAAATCACAGTTTATATGACAGCAAGGATGAATAATTTAATCAAGAAAATTTTGGCAGTATAACAGCAAAGAAATTGGTGCAAGTTGCGATAGCAGAATTCTCGTCGAAAAATTTCAGCAGTTTACGATGAAAATTTATAGCAACACAAAAATCGGTTTTAGAGATGAATTCCTCAATAGATCAATCTTAGATGGAAGCCAAGATGATCTATAAATTGTATAAAAAATTTCATTCAAAAAAAATGTAAATAGATGGGTTAAGGCAACAATATGCGGCTGAAATTTTCTGCAGCATAGATTTTTAAGTATAGCAGATTGGACGTAAAAGATCAGAAGTTTATATTGAGAATTTTTTGATGAAACCAAAGGGAAATCCACTGTTAGGAAGTGTCAAAGATGTCATAAAATTTCGTGGAGATTTGGATAGAAAAAACATAGTAGCAAGATCAAACAGATAGTGCTATACGGTTGGAATTCTGCAATGTATCTTTCGTCGTAAAGATGAAAACTTTATGACGAAAAGTTTATGCAGCAATATAGGAATAATTTTTTTGGTATTTTCAAATAAAGATAACTAAATTGCAGCAGCAGTAAGGTAGAAAATCATAACCTGTTGCAATTCACGGGGAGATCAAAGGATGATCCGTAGTGGTGGAGATGATGGCGGAATTCAGCGATGATCTTTTAAGCAATTGTGGGAATTGCTTTGGACGGTTGTGGAGGGTTGATGGATGGCTGTCGAAGGGCAGCGAGACGCCAAGAACGCTGCTCTGATACCAGGTGTTAGAATCCTTGCAGATTCTAAACTTGGGGTTGATCTTTTTAGGGGATCGGCCTTCTTGGAACTCTATAGGGGTTCCTCCCTCCAAGTTGCTGCTCAAAGGCTGCAGAAAAGATTCATCTATTGCCTGAGAAAAGAGGAGGAATACATGGCTATTTATAGGGCTTCTAAACCCTAACTCCTAATAGGACTCCTACTTAAGACTCTTACTTCTAACCAACTCCTAATAGGACTCCTACTCAAGACTCCTATTCCCTTACAACTCCTAATTCTTCTCTAAGAAAAAACCTCCTACATGAATGTCCCTCTCAATTAGGACTCTCCTAACTAGAGTCCTAACAGAATGTCCCTCTCAATTAGGACTCTCCTAGCTAGAGTCCTAACAGAATGTCCCTCTCAATTAGGACTCTCCTAGCTAAAGTCCTAACAGTTTTACATGAATGTCCCTCTCAATTAGGACTCTCCTAGCTAGAGTCCTAACACTCTGTCCAAGGAAAGCACTATGCCTCCGCTCCATGTTCCATCTTCTATACTGGCTCGCTTTATGCGGCTTGGGTACTTCGCCATGTTACACCCAAGTTGCTCCGCTCCTCGTTTTTGCATTGAGTTGATGGTGGCCCTCGTGCCCACCATTCCACGAGTCGGCCCTCCCTTGAGTTCAATCTCCATATCGACTCCAAGTGTGCCTTCATTTGTGTTGATTTGGGTTGCTCCCCCACTTGATCTCGTAATGCATCCACCAATGCATTCTCTCAAGCGAGATCATGCGACAACTCCTCGCCACTTGCTCAGTCCATTGAGCTTCGTGGAGTTGTTGTTTGTTGAGGTACTCCTCCTCAACTTGTGAGGTCCATCGCACATGATTCTCCCTCTAGAGACCCGGAACTTATCCCTCCTGGATAACTGTCCCGTTGGAGCAACATCTCTCTTCGTTTTGGAGACCACCATCCCCTTGGACTACTCTGATCTGCTGAACAAACTGTGCATTGTTCTGCCTCCTGCAAATACACTTACTAGATTGCGACTCCATGTCAATACAGCCCCCGCTGCACCACACAAGGCCTAGCAACATGCTGAACTCGTTGCACACTTCAGTCTCATACAGACGTATCCTTTACATGCTGAAGAGAAAGTTTCAATGCTCCATGGCGCCGAGTTTCGGTTGCCTTGGGATGGCCGTGAATATTCCATCGTCCGCATACAAGCCAATGTATGAGTACCGAATTCTTTGAGTTAGCAATTCCCCTCACCTTTGTGAGCTTTTCACAACTCTTTCGGTCACTGAGCAACTCATGTCACCTTGGATGGTCTCATCCTTTACTAAGCGCCTCGCTTGCCTTGAGCACCATCAAGTATAGTTGTCAACGTTGAGCCATAGCTCAAATTCAGTCATCCCAACCTTTGTGCGCTCCGCGTTCTTCCAAGCTTCACTGTTCTCGTGGTGCCTCTTGCGCGAAGGGTTGGCCATTCCTCTGAATGCCAATGTCAGATAATCGCTCCTCCGAGCGACTCCTTTTCCCTACATCTCCATTCCCGTTTTCCCCCCAAACGGTCGCGCATGTGCTGACTGCCCTCAACGCAGCCCCGCTGGGTCCCCCACGTTTGCATGCTAAGTGTTTCTATGAGTGCTTGTCTCGCTCTGATACCATCTGTTACGGAATTAGCTGGATTTGCCTAAGTCGTGCAGCACCCTTGCGTGTCCGTCCGCAAAGGTCAGCCTCCCCGAAGCCTTCTATTATCCCTTAGGATCAACAAAAGAGAGAACGGGTTAGAGAGAACGCCTCAATCGGGATCCACAAGCAAACATCTCCGAAAACACTTCATAGATAAGGCAAATTACAAACAGACTTTACAAGCTCTGAATAGTTACAATCATAGGTGTGGTTCTCAAGCAAGGATCTCATCTCTTCTTGCATGACTTTAACCCACTCATTCTTATGCTCATGTAAAATAGCTTCTTGGTAAGTTTCTGGCTCTCCCCCCTCAGTAAGCATAACATACTCATGTGGAGGATATCTGTTAGATGGTTGTCGCTCTCTAGTGGATCTTCTCAATGGAATCTTAACTGGTGGTGGAGGTGCCTGTTCAGTTGGTTCAGCATCATCAATTATAGGTGTATCATCACTGGTATTCTCACCATAATCTTCTTGTTCATCTCCCCCATGATCATCATGAACTATAGGTGAAGGAACTGGACCCAAACTCCAAGGAATATAAACAGAGGTTTCTGGCTTCTCAATATTATCACCATCATCAAACAATTGATCTTCAAGAAACACAACATCTCTACTTCTAATAATCTTCTTGTTCACTGGATCCCATAATCTGTACCCAAATTCTTCATGATCATATCCATACATGCTTTTGCTTTACTATCAAGCTTGGACCTCTCATCTTTGGGAATATGAACAAATGCTTTACACCCAAAGACTCTTAAGTGATTATAAGATATATCTTGTCCTCTCCATACTCTCTCTGGAACATCACCTTTTAGAGGAACTGATGGAGAAAGATTTATCATATCAACTGTAGTTCTCATAGCCTCCCCCCAAAATGACTTTGGTAACTTGGCGTGGGAAAGCATACACCTAATCCTTTCTTCAATGGTTCTGTTCATCCTTTCTGCCACACCGTTCTATTGAGGAGTTATAGGAACTGTTTTCTCAAGCCTGATACCATGGACCCTGTAATAATTCTCAAAAGGACTCTTGTACTCGCCACCATTATCTGATCGAATACACTTTAGTTTTCTGTCAGTCTCTCTTTCAACACTGACATGAAACTCCTTGAAAATATCGAGTACTTGGTCTTTAAATTTCAAAGCAAAAGCCCACACTTTTTTAGAATGGTCATCAATAAAAGTAACAAAATAAAGAGTACCACCAAGAGTTTTAGTTTGCATAGTACAAACATCAGTATGAACTAAATCAATAATATCTGATCTTCTAGATGATGGATATGTATGAAATGCAACTCTATGTGTTTTTCCAACTAAGCAATGATCACAAGATTTAAGAGATATATCTTGCAACTCTGGTAAGAACTTCTTTCTAGCAAGAGTTTGAAGTCCCTTCTCGCTGATATGTCCAAGCCTTTATGCCAAAGATCTATACTTTCACCTTTTTGAATTGCATTAATCTCTCCTTTGTGTAGCTTAGCTTCCATTACATAAAAAGAGTTAAGTTTCTTTCCTCTTGCCACAATCAGAGAACCTTTAGTGAGTTTCCATTTGCTTTCAACAAAATAGTGTGCAAAGCCCTCATCATCAAGTCTACTTGTAGATATCAAGTTAAGACGAATATCTGGAACATGCCTTACATCTTTGAGTATCAATTTGCTCCCAATACTGGTCTTCAAGCAAATATCTCCAATACTCACAATCTTAGATGTACCATTGTTTCCCATTCTGACATTACCAAAATCACCAGCAGTGTAAGATATAAAAAAATCACTATGAGAATTAACATGAAATGAAGCACTAGAGTCAATTACCTAATTACTGTCCTGAGCTACAAGACTAACACAACCTTCATTACAGACAATTGTGATATTATCTTCAACAGCAACTGTATTGGTCTCTTTCTCATTTTTCTTCATTTCATTCTATTCTCGCTTCTAAAACCTACACTCTTTCTTCATGTGACCTAGCCTGTTACAGTGAAAACATTTAATATATCTTCTAAACTTGGATCTTCCTCTATAACCATATGGATTTCTGCTATGACTTCTTCCACGTCTTTCTTGTTTTTCAGTAACAAATGCCCCAGAAGAAGATTCACCCTGTTCTTTTCTTTTGGCATCTTCATTTAGCAAACTGTCTTTAACCATATATATAATTAGAGTTCCCTCTGGGTTGGAGTTGCAAATAGTCACCACATACGTTTTCCAACTTTCTGGTAAAGAGCTGAGAAGTAATAATCCTTGCATCTCATCATCTATATTCATTTTCATAGCAACCAACTTGTTTGCAAGACTCTGAAATAGGCTTATGTGCTCAACAATATTACCATCATATTTATACTTTAAATTTATAAGTCTTATGAGGAAAGAAATTCTATTTCCCACTATCTTTTTCGCAAAGAGGTTTTCTAACCTTTGCCAAATAACATCAACTCTAGTTTCATCAGAAATATGCTCATGCAAGTTTATATCCATCCATCTTCTAATGTAGGCAATAGCTTTTCTATATTGAACTTCCCATTCTTCATCGTACATAGTAGAAGGTTTATCATTAACCTTGATAGACTTTATACAAATCTTTGCAATAGAGCAAATCTTCCATCAGACGCCTCCAAGTGGAATAATTTGATGAGTTCAATTTAATCATACCATCTGACTGCTCCATTTCAATCACACAAGAAAAACTAGCACCAAACAACATGTTGCTCTGATATCACTTGTTGGGAAAAACCTATTAAAGCGGAATATTCTTTTCCCTCTTTGTGTATCAAAATGAGTTCCTCTATCAAAATACCAACTTGATATCCAAATGAAAATATCAACCAGCACAATATAAACAATAGAGCAAAAAATCAATCACATAGTGAGACCAAATCTTTTAACGTGGAAAACCCAATGTGGAAAAAACTACGGGACCGTAGTCCACCTTAAACTTCCACTATTAATAGTAATGATAACAGGTTTATAATCGGTCTTCTCTAGAATAACTAGAGGATCACAATAACATCAAGATCATAGATCTTAGCTCAAGAATAGCATATCTTCATCACATAGGGTGGATATTTTCGTAAAAGAATTCTAGGTCTTACAAAGTATATATAGTAGGAAACTACCTTAGAGAGGTTAAATTATAGATCAACACCATTAGGATTATAGAGTTTACTATAAGAATTCTCCACATAAAATTTGGGCCAAAACTAACAACGTTTGACCCCAATCGTCAAGTATAAATTTAGAAACCTAATTTTTTTTCTCTCCTTCTCTCTCCTCTTTTCTCACTCTGCGTCACCGCTCGTTGCACGCTCACAGTGTTCTCACGCTGCACACCTCACAACCCTATCTCTCTCTTTTTTTATTTCTTTTATTTCGACTCAAGCGCACGTATGGGCTGGACCAACATATAGAACATTTGTTTGTTATACTTGTGATTTTGGCAAAACCATACTACAACTTAAACTAGGTTATTATTGAAGTGTTATGAACTGTGATGAGAAAAACATTGGATAAATTATAGTTGATGGGCCTCTTTGGCAGAAATTTTTTTTCAAGTCAATTAGAGAAATATATGTATGGTTGATTACTCCTTATGTTCATCTCATACCAACTAAGAAATCTATAGATCAATAATAATATTCAAATTAAAAAAATCGACATAAGATTTAGGCTTCAAACCTATTTACAAAAAAAAATTGACTCAAATTCAAAATTTCTTGTATCTAGACCTCTTTAATCCTAATTGGAAATTGATTCTTTCTATATTTAAATTCCTAACTCTTCGAGTGAGACTATCGTAATACTTACTAACCCTAACATATCTAGCCTCCATATAAATATCTCAAATATCACATTAACTTTTTCAACATTTGCTTTACTTAGCCATTACCTTCCATTTCATTCACCTATTTGTATTCTAATTCAAGTATCACACTCGAAAATTGATTAGATTTCTACATCCTTTTCTTCTTCCTTTATAATATGTCTTGCTTGTTACTTTGATCTTGGGCTGAGCTAATCTCAACCTTTGACAAATCACTAGATCAATGTTTTAAGTATAAAATTTTTATTGGATGAAGTTTCATATCCTCAATCTTTTATAGATTTAACTAATATTTAGATATAAATTTAATAGATGATGTTTTAAACTCTTGAACTTTTGATAAGTGAATATGATATACAATAATCATATTAATGTTTTAACTAGATACGTTTCAAATCATTAAATTCTAATAGGTAGATCTTAGTTTACCACCATCAAATCAATATTTTAGATATAACCTGAGTTTATCCACATATAAGAATGGTATATTAGGTTAGATTTGACATCCAACATCAATTTGGTAATAAAAAATCTGAAATATTTAAGATTGTAGTGAGAGCTCAACTTAACCTGAACACTAATTAAGCTTCCAGTTATGAGAGTCATTATCAACCTTAAACCCACAAAACCTGATTCGTTCAAATTTCCATCCCCAAATCATGTATGCAACCAAGTTGCTGTTCGGTCCAGCCTATATTGGCTTGGACAATTGGGTCTATTAAACCTAAATCATTAATTAAAAGGTAAAATAGTTTAGAGCAGCAAACAAGAATAGTGAGCGTGCAGCGAGCGGCGGGGCAGACACAGAGAGAGAACAAAAAAAGAAGCTTGACGATCAGCAGTCAAACGTTCAGTTTTAGCCCAAATTTTATATGGAGAATCCTTACAGTAGACTCTACAATCCTAACAGTGTTGATCTATAGTTTACCCTCTTTGATATACTTTCCTGCTATACCTATTTTGTGAGACCTAGAATTCTTTTTTAAGGAGATTCATTCCATATGATGATATGCTAGAGCCAAGATCTACGTTCTTGATGTTATTGTGATCCTCTAGTTATTCTAGAGAAGATCTATTGTAAACCTATTATCATTACTATTGATAGTGGAAGTTTGAGGTGGACTACGGTCTTGTGATTTTTTCCACATTGGGTTTTCCACATTAAAAGATTTGGTCTCACTGTATGATTGATTTTTTACTTTATTATTATGCTGGTTGATATTTCTATTTGGATATCAAGTTGGTATTTTGACGAGGAACCCATTTTGATATACAAAAAGGGAAAAGATTAGGTTTCTGAATTTTCTGTTTGACGATCAGCGGTTAAACATTATCAGTTTTGACCCAAATTTTATATGGAGAATCCTTGCAGTAGACTCTACAATCCTAATGGTGTTGATCTATAGTTTACCCTCTCTGAGGTACTTTCCTACTATACCTACTTTGTGAGACCTAGAATTCTCTTTTTAGGAGATCCATCCTATACGATGATATGCTAGAGCCAAGATTTATGTTCTTAATGTTATTGTGATCCTCTAGTTATTCTAGAGAAGATCTATTATAAACCTATTATCATTACTATTGATAGTGGAAGTTTGAGGTGGACTATGGTCCCGTGGTTTTTCTCACATTGGGTTTTCCACGTTAAAAGATTTGGTCTCACTGTATGATTGATTTTTTGCTCTATTGTTTATACTGTGCTGGTTGATATTTCCATTTGGATATCAAGTTGGTATTTTGATGAGGAACCCATTTTAATACATAAAGAGGGAAAAGAATATTCCGCTTTAACAAATTTTTTCCCAACAAGTGGTATCAGAGCAATAGGTTGTTTGGTGCTAGTTTTTCTTATGTGATTGAAATGGAACAGTCATATGGTATGATTAAATTGAACTCATCAAATTATTCCACTTGGAGGCATCTGATGGAAGATTTGCTATATTACAAAGATTTGTATAAGCCTATTAAGGTTAAAAATAAACCTTCTACTATGGACAATAAAGAATGAGAAGTTCAACATAGAAAAGCTATTGTCTATATTAGAAGATGGATGTATATAAATTTGCATGAGCATATTTCTGATTAAACCAGAGCTGATATTGTTTGACAAAGGTTAGAAAACCTCTTTACGAAAAAGACAATGGGAAATAGAATTTCTCTCCTCAGAAGGCTTGTAAATTTGAAGTATAAAGATGGTAGTAATATTGTTGAGCACATAAGCCTATTTCAAAGTCTTGCAAACAAGTTGGTTGCTATGAAAATAAATATAGATGATGAGATGCAAGGATTACTACTTCTTAGCTCTTTACCAGAAAGTTAGGAAACATATGTGGTGACAATTTGTAACTCCACGCCAGAGGGGACTCTAACTATAGATATGGTTAAAGATAGTTTGCTAAAAAAAGATGTCAGAAGGAAAGAACAGGGTGAATCTTCTTCTGGGGCATTTGTTACTGAAAAATAAGAAAGACGTGGAAGAAGTCATAGTAGAAATCCACATGGTTATAGAGGAAGATCCAAGTCTAGAAGAGATATCAAATGTTTTCACTATAATAGGCTAGGTCACATGAAGAAAGAGTGTAGGTTTTGGAAGCGAGAACATAATGAAATGAAGAAAAATGAGAAAGACCAATACAGTTGCTGCTGAAGGTAATATCACTATTGTTTGTGATGAAGGTTGTTTTAGTCTTGTAGCTTAGGACAGTAATTGGGTAATTGACTCTGGTACTTCATTTCATGTTACTTCTCATAGTGATTTCTTTGGATCTTACACTTCTGGTGATTTTGGTAATGTTAGAATGTGAAACAATGTTACATCTAAGATTATGGGTATTGGAGATATTTTCTTGGAGACCAGTATTAGGAGCAAATTGATACTCAAAGATGTAAGGCATGTTCCAAATATTCATCTTAACTTGATATCTACAGGTAGACTTGATGATGAGGGCTTTACACACTATTTTGGTGAAAGCAAATGAAAACTCACTAAAGGTTCTCTGATTGTGGCAAGAGGAAAGAAAAACTCTTTTTATGTCATGGAAGCTAAGCTACACAAAGGAGAGATTAATGCAATTCAAAAAGGTGAAAGTATAGATCTTTGGCATAAAAGGCTTGGACATATCAACGAGAAGAGACTTCAAACTCTTACTAGAAAGCAGTTCTTACCAGAGTTGCAAGGTACATCTCTTAAATCTTGTGATCATTGCTTAGCTGGAAAAACATATAGAGTTGCATTTCATACATATCCATCATCTAGAAGATCAGATGTTATTGATTTAGTTCATACTGATGTTTGTACTATGCAAACTAGAACTCTTAGAGGTGCTCTTTATTTTGTTACTTTTATTGATAATTATTCTAGAAAAGTGTGGGCTTTTGCTTTGAAAATCTAAAGACCAGGTACTCGATGTTTTCAAGGAGTTTCATGTCAGTGTTGAAAGAGAAACTGGCAGAAAACTAAAGTGTATTCGATCAGATAATGGTGGCCAATACAGGGGTCCTTTTGAGAATTATTACAGGTTCCATAGTATCAGGCTTGAGAAAATAGTTCATAAAACTCCTCAATAGAACGGTGTGGCAGAAAGGATGAACAGAACCATTGAAGAAAGGATTAGGTGTATGCTTTCCCACGCCAAGTTACCAAAGTCATTTTGAGGGGAGGCTATGAGAACTCCTCAACAGAACGGTGTGGCAGAAAGGATGAACAAAACCATTGAAGAAATGATTAGGTGTATGCTTTCCCACGCCAAGTTACCAAAGTCATTTTGGGGGGAGGCTACGAGAACTATAGTTGATCTGATAAATCTTTCTCCATCAGTTCCTCTGAAAGGTGATGTTCCAGAGAGAGTACGGAGAGGAAAAGATATATCTTATAATCACTTAAGAGTCTTTGGGTGTAAAGCATTGGTTTATATTCCCAAAGATGAGAGGTCCAAGCTTGATAGTAAAGCAAAAGCATGTATCTTCTTGGGATATGGTCATGAAGAGTTTGGGTACAGATTATGGGATCTAGTGAACAAGAAGATTATTAGAAGCAGAGATGTTGTGTTTCTTGAAGACTAATTGTTTGATGATGGTGATAATACTGAGAAGCCAGAAACCTCTGTTTATATTCCTTGGAGTTTGGGTCCAGTTCCTTCACCTGTAGTTCATGATGATCATGGGGGAGATGATTAAGAAGATTGTGGTGAGAATACTAGTGATGATACACCTACAGTTGATGATGCTGAACCAACTGAACCAGCACCTCCACCACCAATTGAGATTCCATTGAGAATATCTACTAGAGAGTGACAACCATTTACCAGATACCCTCCACATGAGTATGTTATGCTTACTGACGGGGGAGAGCTAGAAACTTACCAAGAAACTATTCTACATGAGAATAAGAATGAGTGGGTTAAAGCCATGCAAGAAGAGATAAGATCCTTGGTTGAGAACCACACCTATGACTTGGTAAAATTGCCTAAAGAGAAGAAAGCTCTCAAGAATAAGTGGGTTTACAAATTGAAGACTAAAAACAATAGCTCACAATAAAGATACAAGGCACGACTAGTTGTGGAAGGATTCAATCAGAAGAAAGGTATTGACTTTGAAGAAATATTTTCTCCAGTTGTGAAAATATCCTCTATCCGAGTTGTTCTTGGTTTGGCTGCCCGCTTGAATTTAGATGTTGAGCAACTTGATGTGAAAACAACATTTCTTCATGGTGACTTAGAAGAAGAAATTTACATGAAGCAACCAGAAGGTTTCAAAGTCAAGGGAAAAGAAAATATGGTGTGCAAGCTTAGGAAAAGCTTATATGGACTCAAACATGCACCTAGACAGTGGTATAAGAAGTTTGATTCCTTTATGATGAGCCAAGGGTATGATAGAACCACATCCGATCATTGTGTGTTTATGAAGAAATTTTCAAATGATGATTTTATTATTTTACTGTTATATGTTGATGATATGCTGATTGTTGGTCATGATGCTAGAAAAATTAAAAAGCTTAAAAGAGAGCTAAGTAAGTCTTTTGCCATGAAAGACTTAGGATCGGTGAAACAAATACTTGGCACAAAGATTCTTCGTGATAGGAAGAAAAGGAAGATTTGGCTATCTCAGGAAACTTATATTGAAAAGGTTCTTGAAAGAATCAATTTGAGTAAAGCCAAAGCAGTTTGTTCTCCACTTGTAGGTCATTTCAAACTTAGTTTGAAACAATATCCTACAAGTGAGAAAGAAAAAGAAGAAATGTTCAGAGTGTCTTACTCATCTGCAGTAGGCAGTTTGATGTATGCTATGGTTTGTACTAGGCCAGATATAGCTCATGCAGTTGGAGTTGTCAGTCGATTTCTCTCTAATCTTAGAAAGGAACATTGGGTAGTAGTGAAATGAATATTAAGATATCTAAGAGGTACTTCCAGGTTATGTTTATGTTTTGGTAATGATGAACCTGTGTTAGAAGGGTATACAGATGCAGACATAGCAGGTGATACTGATTCTAGGAAGTCTACTTCGGGGTTCTTGATGATATTTGCTGGGGGAGCAGTCTCTTTGGCAATCAAAGTTACAGAATTGTGTTGCTTTATCAACCACGAAAGCAGAATACATAGCAATTACTGAAGCCTGCAAGGAAGCTTTATGGATGAAAAAGTTTCTACAGGAATTGAGCTTGAAACAAGAAGGATATACTATTTATTGTGACAGTCAGAGTATCATTTACCTCTCTAAGAATTCAACATACCATTCTAGATCCAAGCATATTGATGTGAGATATCATTGGATTCGTGATGTGCTTGAGATGAAAGAATTACAGTTGGAAAAAGTATATACCAATGATAATGGTTTAGATATGTTGATAAAGTCTTTGCCTAAGAAGAAGCTTGAAGCATGTAGGCGAAGAGAGGGCTTAATACAACCCATCATATGAGTTGGAGGGGGAGAATTGTTGGATCCAACTCATATATGGGCTTGGACAATTGGGCCTATTAAGCCCAAATCATTAATTAAAAGGTAAAATAGTTAAGGGCAGCAAACAAGAGGAAGTGAGCATGCAGCGAGCGACGGTGTAGAGAGAGAGAGAGAGAAGAAGAGAGAAAGATTAGGTTTCTGAGTTTTTTGCCTAACGATCGGCGGTCAAACGTTGTCAGTTTTGGCCCAAAATTTATGTGGAGAATCCTTGCAATAGACTCTATAATCCTAATGGTGTTGATCTACAGTTTACCCTCTCTAAGGTACTTTCCTGTTATACCCACTTTGTGAGACCTAGAATTCTCTTTTTAGGAGATTCATCCTATATGATGATATGCTAGAGCCAAGATCTATGTTCTTGATGTTATTGTGATCCTCTAATTATTCTAGAGAAGATATATTATAAACCTATTATCATTACTATTGATAATGGAAGTTTAAGGTGGACTACGATCCCGTAGTTTTTCCCACATTGGGTTTTCCACGTTAAAAGATTTGGTCTCACTGTGTGATTGATTTTGTGCTGGTTGATATTTTCATTTGGATATCAAGTTGGTATTTTGATGAGAAACCATTTTGATACGGAAAGAGGAGGGAAAAGTATATTCCGTTTTAATAAGTTTTTTCTCAACAGTTACCAGATATAATGAAAATTAATATGTTAATCTGAGTTGAGAGAGAAAGAGAGAGAGAGAGAGAGAGATCACCAACAATCCTAAGCTATGAGCAGTCTTTAGCTACAACAGAGTCTCCAACCACTAGTTTTGCCAAGGTTGACATCAAAGAGAACAGTATCAGATTCCCCACCCACCGACAAATGCTATCCACCTTAGAATTCAATGCATCAGTGAGGAATAAAGTCCTCTGACTCAACCCTTTTCTTCATTCCTTCAACTTCGATTCTGGAAAAAGTTCGCTGGAACTCAGAAAAAGTTTATTCTTTTGTTGATGATTTCCAAACCTTCATATGCTCTCACCTATTATTAAGTCCAATCTGCTTCATTCATTTATTTTATTATGTTTGAACGGATAACTTTAAACTCAAATTTATTATATCACACTCATATAACCCTTTTAAATTTTGATATGGGAGTCTCTCTCTCTTGTATTTAAGAGCTTGACATCCTCATCAAAAAATAAATATTTTCTAAAATCAAACATACGTGAGTTATGATTTCATATGCCCAGTAATTTATTTTTTGAGTCTCTCTTATTATCCTCACATCTAATACTGTTTGTCCTCTGACGAGTGGGTGAAATAATTAACTTATGATTATTATTGAGCCTGAATCATTAGTCTAAAATTATATAAATCCGAATCGATGATAGCTTTGATTTGAGACTAAATAGGATGTCGCTACTCTATCGATGATGAAAATAGATCATCTACAAACCAAAAGATATTTCTAAATATTGTCAATCTGTAAATGAAACTTGATTAGATGGTCCATTCTTGTTTCTGCAGTAAAAGAACACAAAAGACTTATCGGAGAAGACACAGGGTCGGTCTCACCAATGCAGCCTAACGTCTCAAGAGCAGCAGCCTTCGTAAGTGCAAGTGATCTCCCAATGTGACTGATGTATGAATCTTTCCTTGTTGATTTTTGTTTATAAATTGCATAATAACAATCATTTATATATATATATAATCTCAACTGGAAGGTGAGGAATTCTTTTCAACAAGTACATAGAAATGTATTTAACGAGACAGGGATGGGAGCACAGCAGCATCTTCCACTGTCAAATCAACATAACAACATTAGAAAAAGGGAGATATATTCCTGCTGCTTTTTTCCCAAATGAAAAAGAGGGATTCTATCAACTTTGTCAATCTTCGATCGCGTGGGCATATGCTTCGATGACTGTTCAAGAGAACAAATGAGGAAATGATCAGCAGTCGATACAACATTCTGAGAGAATGATTGCAGTGCAAACGATATGCTCCTTAATGACCCACAGATATGGCAAATCTCATGATGACAGGCCATTTCTCATTTCTGCTGCTCATGCCAAGTGAATCATATCCCATCTTACCTATTAACTGTGTCAGATTTGAAATGGTGGAGAAGAGCGTCAGGTGTTGTACTTGATGAAATCCTGCCTGGCCTGATTAATAATTGGCAATAGGCAGTAGCAGACTGTGTACTGCACAATACTAAAAGCGAGACTAAGGTATAAATGCATGCATGGCCTTTGATGTTCCTTAAATGACATGGTTTTTTTTGGAGTTGGCAGTATGGATACATCTGATATAGAAAAAAAAGTCGATGAAGTTGCCAATCAATTTATGTATGTTTTGCTGAATGTTACGAAGAATGTCTCCTCCATGTGATCGATGCATGAGCTGAAAAGAAACATGGAACATTACGGGATGGATGACCGCAACACGTCGAGATCCAGAATTTCTAATTATGTTCAGTCATATCGATGATAATGAGAACGTCTTGAAATATGTTAAAACAAACCTATTGAAAAGAATAAAAGATAAGAATAATTATTAAAGAAGCTTTATTGAAGTAGCTTTAGCTTGAATACATTAACATATCCCTCTCCTACATGAAGATTAATCTTTAGCTCATCTTCACATATGAATTTTATGCACCAAACTTTAGTTTCTGTCGTAAACCAGCTCGAGGAGATCATTGATTGTTCTTCGTACGCTCTTCTCCTTTGTCTTTGATCCCAACCTCAACAAATGGCTGAAAGTGAAGAGGGATTAATGCCAATGGATAACATCTGAATTCCCCTATCTCCTTTTCCTCTGGTGATAGATGAACAAATACCATGCCTAGCAAGGAGACAAAAGGGAATCACATGCTTATTCCATATTCCATGAGAAGCAGCACCATGCACAGCAGAGTTGTTGTTCTTGACAGGCAGTATGTATCTAATATTCTGCTGCTTTCTTGCCGCAATGAGTCGACCAGACTTCTCAGACTCGTGTCATCGATCAGCTGTTATGAGAAGCATCTGCGGATTGAATCCATCTCTCGCAACAAGTACAAACTCACCAATCAAGCTTAGTTCCTCCTCACAACAGTTGAGGAATCTAAAGTTTGCAGCTCCTGAAAGCATTAGAGAACATGATGTCTCTTTAGGTCCAAAATTCTCTTGGCAAGCATGAGGTTCTTCCTTTTTCTTTAATCCATCTTTCGCAAAAGAGAATGGATATCGACGGATCGATTCGCCTGCGCATGGGACAAGCTAAAGTTGTTCCCACAAAGAAAGTTGCTGTTATTGATGCTGCCGCAGAATCTTTAGTCCATCAGAGAAGTGAGAACAAAAGTCGCAGGAGATGATGGTCCAGCGGCAAAACAGGATGTCTCTTTTCGAGTTTTTGGTGCCAAGATTGGATCGGCGAAACCACTTTTGTTCCAATGATTCCGTATTCTCTTTTGCATCTGCCTTATAAAGGGCGAGCCATGGTCATCACTAACCAGCAAGAGGAGCAGCTCATGAAGCAATTGGTTTCCGAGATGGACAATTCTTCTCCTTAGATCAAGGAAAAGAAAGGTAAGAAGGAACGATGGCGGAGAAGTTTGAATCATCATCATCTACCTTTTTCTCTTGAATTCTCACTGTGCGATACTGCTTTTGACATGCAGAAGATGTATCATCATCAGCATCATCACCA
This sequence comes from Musa acuminata AAA Group, assembly GCF_036884655.1. NCBI lineage: Eukaryota > Viridiplantae > Streptophyta > Magnoliopsida > Zingiberales > Musaceae > Musa > Musa acuminata. Next base: position 15,922,896 of record NC_088328.1, on the reverse strand, counting down.
GGGACACAACAACATTCTTTCTTGTAGGACTGCGTTTCCTGCAGAGAAGCATTTGTTGCTGCAAGGAGGAAGTATCCCAGAAGATTCAGGACTGGTTCTATCGACTGATGCCAAGCCCAGGTTGAAGTGGACAGCCGAGCTCCATGAAAGATTCATAGAGGCAGTCAATCAACTTGGTGGAGCAGATAGTGAGTATATCATCATCATCATCATCATCATCAACAACAACAAGAACAACAACAACAACAACAACAACAAAAAAGAAGGCAGAATTCAACATAAACGTTCTCATCCGATGGCAAATGCATGTTGCATTCTGGGCTAAATTTAAGCTCATCGTTTTGCAGAGGCTACACCCAAGTCGGTCATGAGGCTCATGGGCATTCCTGGACTAACTCTCTATCACCTGAAAAGCCATCTTCAGGTCCTGATCGAATTCTTCTCCTTCTTCTTCTTCTTTCTTTCTTGTTTCCTTTCTGTAACATTGGGAGATTGAGTTGTCGTTGTGGTATTGCAGAAGTACAGGCTCAGCAAGAATCTCCAAGCTCAAGCAAATGGAGCCGAGAGTGGTAAGAAGCAGCATCCGACTTTGAGTTGTCAGAGCAGGAAGAAAAGAAATGCAAGCTAAGACTTGTTATCTTACAGTTATAGGTTGTAAGCTTGCAGCAGAGAGAACAAGCGAGGGCAACGGATCACGAGCGAGCAACACAAACATCATTCCCCAGTCAAACAAGTAAGACAACAGCAACATGCAATGTAATAACCATCGAGTGGAATAGATTGTTTACTGACGTGAGCTTAATTGCAGAACATATCCGATAAATGAAGCACTTCAAATGCAAATTGAAGTCCAAAGAAGGCTACAAGAACAACTTGAGGTAAATTAGCTTTGATGAGATATATATCTATCTATAGATATGAGATAAGCATGCATCAACCACTACACACTGTTGAAAGAGAACATACGGATTACTACTCATTACTGTGTGATTAAACAAGTGCCAGACCACCAATTTGAAAGCTGCAAATAAATTAGCTTTGATGAGATATTTGTTGGATGTGCATCATACTTCAAACACCAGCTTCTCTATAGAAGCATGGAATACACGAGAGAACGAGTCGGATTGGGATTGGGATTGGTATTCCTCTGTGAGAGAGAGAGAGAGAGAGAGAGAGAGAGAGAGATCTGACACCAATGTAAACAAACAGGTTAGACAATTAACTCAAAAACTGGTAAAGCTAAACAAAAGCAAACAAATAATATATCTCGAATAAACTTCAAGAAAGAAAAGATTCAGGAAGTCGCTTAAGTCCTTTTTGTTCCTTTCTCTGTTCATCATCCTTATAGTTTGGTGCTGTTACATGATGAGTGATTGATGCATGCGATCGCAAAATGGATCCGTGACAGGTTCAAAGGCACCTGCAACTAAGAATAGAAGCACAGGGGAAGTACTTGCAGTCTGTCCTGGAGAAGGCTCAAGAGACACTTGGGAAGCAGCATTTGGGGACTCCAGGACTAGAAGCTGCCAAAGTTCATCTCTCTCAACTGGTCTTCAAAGTCTCAAATGAATGTTTCAGCAATGCATTGACAGGTCTGGAAGAAATCCCAGCCCCGAATACCCTACAAGTGCATCCACCCCAACTTGCTGACTTCTCGGTACAAAGTTGCTTGACATCATCTCAGGGATCACAAAAGGATCTTGACATGGCCAATTTCCGCAGAAGTTTGAGAGCCTACATGCATGAGAATGCCAGGCTTGAAGGTTCCCAATCTGCATGGTGCTACCTGAATGAGCACAAGACTTTTCCCTCATCCATGTTTGGGGATTCAGAAAGGACATCTTTCAAAGTAGAAGATTTTGTGTCACCACTTCCCGTGAGGCCTCGGGTGGAAAGAGAAGGGGAAGCTGGTTCTGATGCCCAGCAAACGGAAAGAAGTGACCCGAATGGCAAGAGAACAGCAGAACAACAGGAGAGAGGAAAGCAATCAGACAGTTTTGGGCTGGCTGGTCACACAGCACAACTAGATCTCAATGCTGATGAAGACGATGAGGGTGCTACGAACAGCAAATTTGACCTGAACGGCTTCAGTTGGAGCTGATTTGCGGCAAGCATTATGAAGGCATAAGAACACTGTACATACTGAAATTGTTAGCTCGCTCGCTCTCTCTCTCTCTCTCTCTCTCTCTCTTCTCCTTGATCATCACAGGTAACCAAAACAAGTATTGGCTACAACATTAAAGTGATTCCAAAAGACAGTCTGCAGGAGATGAAGCTAAGAAGAATGCATCTACAACAAACAAGTTTCCAGGAGAATGTTACTGAGAGCATCATGTTCTCAGATCTATGATACCAATGTCACCGGCAGTCACAAGAAATCCACAGTTCAGTACCATCATAAATAATACAAATTACACAAAATAGAGATCTTGTTTCGAGCATATGGAAGAACAAGTTCTGGGGGTTAATCCCTTTTAGTTACCCCACTGCCACAGACATGGCAGGTTAATCCCTACTTCAGAGTGGTCATGAGTTTGGTGCATTGATAAGGAGGGCAGGGGAGTCGTACTTACAGTTTTGCTTACGAGATGGTGGTCTTGCCTTCCCAAGTCATCATCCCTACTTGGAGAACCGAGGGCTATAACTCAATATCCTTATCAAACAAGTCCAACTTAAGACTAACTAACTCGATAGAGAAAAGATTTCCTTTAACAAAATAGAGAATTTTCCTCATGCTTCCACAAAATTGTGCTGGATACCAATCTTGGATCGATGTAAAGAATAGTTTATAAGCGAGAGACTTCGTGAGTAGAGCAAGAGCAGATCGCTGCTATTGTTGCGATTGCTGTTGCTGTGAGGGCACAGACGTTCTTTTCGTTCTCCTTAATTCCACCGACTGTTGATAGATCAGCGAAGGCAACGAAAGCTACCGCGGTGAGGAAGATGAGGATTGGCCGTGGAGCCTCTTAGGAATGTGGCTACAACGACGTTGGTCGCTGGCCGAAGACAAGGTTGAAGCTTCGCTTTTCTCAACGACGTTGGTCGTTGGCCAAAGGTAAGAGCGAAACTTCGCTTTTCTCACTACTCTGATACCATGATGAAAAGAATAGAAGATAAGAACAATTACCGAAGAAGCTTTATTGAAGAAATGAAAAATACCTCAATACATTAACATGTTCCCTATCTATCTAACTTGAATCACCCCTGACACATCAAGATAACTCACAGCTACGGTAAGTACTATTAAATCAGGCTGACTACAGAAGGTTAAATTCATACCCGACCTGAAAAAAAATGATGCTATGAACCACCTCCCTCTCGGTCACTTGGACACCTTCATCTCAGGCGGAGTAGAGAAGCTTATCATCAAACTCCTCTCTATTATTTCGACTTTGATGTTTTCTTCTAGATATTTCTGGCCGAAGCACTCTTCCAGCTCTGGGTTAGGGTAGTGACTTGATTCGATTTATTGCCACATCATACCCGTACACGTCGACACTCGATCCAATGCTACTTGACTTCTTTTACTCTTCCATCACCTCAGCCACGCAGTTCAACACGAGCATCCTCAGCTAACGAGTCAATAGCTATACACGACAATGATATTGTTGAGAGGGAGAGAAGAAACTCAAAACAAAAGAACAAAGAAAACTTAATAGATTATTAATAATAAAATATATCAGAAAATCAACATAAAATAAAATTTAAAGTTATTTGATAAATTTAACTTATATCTACGAAGAAAAACTAAAGTATGAATTCTCTTTCGCACCCTCTAGCATCAACCTCGAATAATTTATATTACTTTTTACACCCTAGAAAGAAATTTAAAAGCACTAAAAGTATTTCTTACATCTTCTTCTCCACGAAAATCTAGAGATACATGAGATATTTATATAAGAACTAAACCCTAATTACTATGGTTTTCTTTTTTCACCAAAACTCTTGTATTATGATTCCTTATTTCATCCGAACACCTCGAGGAATTCTAAAATATTTATCTATCTGAACAATTTCTAAAATACTTATCTATCTCAACAATTTCTCCGAGCATTTTATTAACTTTTATGCTTCTTGAAGAGAAATTACTTTTGTTTATGCTCTTTTCAATCTTCATCACTCATACCATTTCTTTCTTAGGAGGGAGAGAAGAAATATAAAATCAAAATAAAATACCTTGAGATTAATAATAAAATATATACTAGAAAGCCAACACAAGATTTAACATGGTTCAACAAATCCTGCCTACATCCATGGAGAAAAATAAAATTATTAAATATCTATGAGATTAATTACAAGACCTTCAGTTATCCTCACTCAAGTATGAATTATTATTTTTTTAATAAATCATGAAGAATTTATATCATTTTTTTCACTCTCTCTAGAAATCCTAGAGAGAAATCTATGAACATAAAAAATATTCATCACATCTTTCTTTCTCCCGCATCAAAATCTAGAGATACATATGATATTATATAAGAATCAAACCCTGTCTATCAGATTTTCTTTTTTTACAAATGTATTGGAATTCTTGAGATACTAATTTCAAAAAAATCCTAAAATACTTATTAATCCCATAAATAACACAAACCAATTGTACAAGAATAGGACAAGATCTTGAATAGTCTCTCAACTGAACAAACTCTAATTAAATTCAGGATCAGATGTATGAATCAATCATAATCGAGCCTCGAACTTCCCTATTGATAAAAGATATGTTTTGTTAACATTTATTGATATGTTCTCCGTGTTTATATAGGTTAGGAGGGAGAAATTTCCTTAATAAAGCAATGAGATTTTCTCATGAAATTAGGAAAATCTTATATGTTATTATGCCTTAGTAAGATGGTGCTCCTATCAAGGATATCGATCTTGGACTGATGCAATAAAAATAGTTTATGGGTAAGAGGCTTCATGAGTGAGTCTGCTAGTTGATCAACCATATATACATGAGAAACACGTGGTTGATGTCAGATAACTTGATCTCGCACGAAGTGAAAGTCGATGACAATATGTTTCATGCATGAGTGGAACACTAGATTGGTACATAGGTAGGCAGTTCCAACATTATCACAATATATTATAGAAGTAAGAGTGGAGTCGATGTTGAGTTCCTTGAGCAAATTCATGACCCAATTGAGTTATGCAACAATGATAGCGATGGCACGGTATTCAACTTCAATTGTGGACATTACAATTATCTTTTACTTCTCATAACTTCAACTGATTGGATTAGCTCCAAGGAAGATAATATACACCAACGTGGATGTTCTATCATCAAAGTTTCCTACCCAATCAATATTGAAGAAAGAGGACCTTATTGGGGGTCCCTTTAAGATATTGTATGATTCGTTTAACTACAAAATAATGCATAGTAGATAGTCGATGCATGAATTATGATAATTTATTAATCGTAAATGAGATGTTTAGATGGGTGAGAGCTAAGTACTATAAGGAGCCAACTACTTATCGATATTGAGTGGGTTCCATAGTAGGACTCCCATCATATAATTTAAGTGATTCACTAGTAGAGAGGGGGGTTGTAATCTCTTTTGCATCATGTATGTTTGTTTTTTATAATAAATTTTGAATATACTTTCTTTGTGATAGGAAGAGACCTGAAGATGTATATGTTGCTGCCACTCTCAAAAAGCAACTCAAGGTTCCTAGATCTTTGAGGGAGAATCAATATGCTAATTGCTTGATAAATACTTGGATCTCTGTAGAATTATTAGCCATGATAATAATGTCATCCATATACAATAGAAGATATATTGTGCCTTCATATTGTCATCGTAGAAATAATGAGGCATTAGACTTGGAGTTGATAAAGTTAGTTGAAGTAAAAAATGAGCCAAGTTTGGTGTACTAGGCTCTTGGTGTTGAATCTCATATTTTGATGATAAAATCAATTAATAAGTTTGTGATCTAATCTACGTTTTGAGTGATGTAGGACTAGCTTTAATCAATGAGAGATAAATTGATTAAAGCGGGAGGAATCGAACGTTGGGCCAGAGTGAACATGTTAGAAGATTGGATATCGGGTCGGAGGATCAGTCGACGTATCGGCAGAAGGCTTCGGGCCATGAGTTCGGGCATAAGGCCAAGAAGATTGAACATTGCGCCTATTGAATCTCATATTTTGATGACGAAACCAATTGATAATTGTGTTTATATTTTAATCTGTGTTTTGAGTGACGTAGGATGCTTCAATCAGGATGACACAATTAAAGTAAGAAAAATCATGTTGGTACGGAGGAACATGTCAGAAGATTGGACGTCGGGCCAGTGGATCGGTCGACATTTCGACAGAAGGCTTCGAGCCGTGGACTTGGGCATCGGGCCAAGAAGAGTGGGTATTGTGCTAAGGATATTAGAGTTGCGGAGTTAACTGGCTGATCGGGCAATAGGCCGCAGGAGAGGATGATGCGCCAAAGAATCGGACGAAGCGTCAAGGGACCAATGACATGCCAGACAACTTGGTTAATTGCTTAGGATTAATTGTCTCGATCGAAGTTTTGTTTTACATGTGCAGGATTAACTATGATGGAAGTAAGACATGCAGCAGGAGTTGCACCGGAGTCAAGACTATGATCACATTGGGGGTTCGAGAGTTCGACGGAAGTCTGGACGATCGTCGGAGGTTCTACGGGAATAAATCCAAGAAGTCCAGGAGCTTACCAAAGAAGCTCATCGGAACTTGCCAAGTGGATTGTTGCAAGTCCAGGAGTTTGCCGGAAGTCCACCAGAGCATCATCGAAGGTTCGTCAGATGTTCGCCGGAAGTTCGCTAGAAGCTCACCGAAAGAAGTGATTGATGCACTGGAGCAAGTTGCAGTAAATGTCTTAAGAAATATCGTAGTTAGTACGATGATTAAGTTAGAAATGAGAGGTGATCCCATTAACTTAATCGTAGTGACAGACCCAGATTGGGCCGAATGGATCAGCCTATTCGAACCCAGATTTCCTGGCCAGCGGTGGCACCGCCTAGGAGCTCGGTCTCCGAGCTCTACCAGGCGGTTGAACCGCTCCAATCAAGCGGTGGCACTGCCTGAGCTCGGTCTACGAGCTCTGCCAAGAGGTGCAACCGCCCCTGTCAGGAGGCTAGAAGTTCTCCTCCCTTTTTTCTCCCAAGTTTTGATCTTTCAAGAGAGGAGAGAAAATTCTGTAAGGGTTGTCTCCTAAGCCCGTCAAAAGGAGTGAAACTATAAAAGAGTGGTTGGCCTTTGCCTATTGAAGGAAGGCCTCTAGTGGACATCGGTGACCTCGTCGGAGGAGGAAGCCAAAAGTGGATATAGGTCAAGATTGACTGAACCACTCTAAAATTACGGTGCTCTCTGGTTTGTATTTATTTTCTGTTCTCTATCTTAACTACAAACTGCCTCCATAGCTTTATTTTAACTGCACTTTGCCTAATTTAAGTTAAAGTAATTTTCGAATCGGCTTTCATACCGAAATCAATTTTATCGTACGAACGTCGTTTTAAATCGTCGAAAGTTTTCCGTTGCACTAATTCACCCCCCCCCCCCCCCTCTTAGTGCTCTTAATCCTAACAATTGGTATTAGAGCCCGGTTTTTCTCATTTCGGATTTACACCTAAGAGAAATGGCTCTTCATGGCTTTCAAGAGGGCTTATCGGTTGTTCGTCCACCGTTGTTTAACGGATTGGACTACACTTATTGGAAAATTCGAATGAGAGTTTTCTTAATTTCTATAAATTTGGATTTATGAAATATTATTTAAAATGGTTTTCAACTTCCCTCTAAACCGATGAACGAATGGTCGGATTTGGAGAAGAAGTATTTTTCTTTAAACGCAAAGACTATGAATGCCTTATTTTGCGCTTTGGACAAAAATGAGTTCAATTAGAATTCTACATGCGAAACGGCTTTTGAAATTTGGTGAACACTTGAAATCATGCACGAGAGAACTAGTAGAGTCAAAGACACGAAAGGTAATATTTTATTGCATGATTTTGAGCTTTTTCAAATGCAACCAAGCGAGACTATAGGCGACATGTACACCCATTTCACGGATGTCATTAATAATCTAAGAGTTCTTGATAAATCTTTTTTGAATTTTGATCTCGTAAGTAAGATTTTAAGATCCCTTCTAAAACGGTGGGATCCTAAAATAACCGTAATATAAGAGATAAAAAATTTAAATGATTTTCCATTAGAAGAATTAATCGGGTCATTAAGGACCTATGAAATGATACTTTTGGAACATTTTGAACCCGATGAGCACTTGAACCACCTTCCAAAGAATAGGAAGGATTTGAAACTCCGGACAAATGAATACCACTTGAGCGATGACTCAAGTGATGAGGACAATGATGAACTTAAACTTCGAACACTAAATCTTAATAAGTTTATTAAATAAAAATCTAAAATAAATAAAGAACTTGAATGGAGGAAGAGGCCAAAGAAGAGGAAGGCAACCAAAGATGAATCAAGAACTTCCAAAGGTGAAATGACGAATTGGGCTTTGACAGACTTCGACTACAAGATAAGTAACTCAACTCTCTTGAATTATTTTGAAATTACTTGAAGTTTTTCATGAGTGCTTAATTTAGATAGTAGGAATAGGAAATAAAAAAATTATTTTTCAAAAATTATATCATGTTTTTCTTTTTAGCATCATTGAAAAATTAAAAAATTGATCATGAAAAGTATATTGCTAAGGTTTCATGCATATTATGTTTTGAAATGTTGAATGATGTATGCAACATTAGGGATGATAATTATATGATATGTGATAATGCTTAGGATTAATCCATGCATGTGTATCTTGATGATTTTATGTCATGTATGAGTTTTTGAAGTAAATGTTGATTTGAAACTCTCATTTTAGATTAACATATTTTTGGTCTAATCGTTTTTATGACAAATTAAGATGGCATTCTCATGACATATTAAGATGACATAGTGCATGTACATCTATGTATGAATTTCTTGATAGTCTTTTGATGATAGATATGATATCATGATGTGTTTGGTCTTGATGGCTTCATGACAAAACTTATGTTTCGATTTTAAATGATGATACATGTTTTCACAAAAGACTTGAATACCCTCATATAAAATCAATTGTATGAAATGGAAATGAATTTTCTATCCTATTGAGATTAATGAATTTATTTTACCAATCTTGTGAATCTCATGAAAATAAACATGATGAATATTTTGAAAATAAATGAGTGTATCATGCATTTGGTCTTAATGATTTCTCTTGGACATACTTTTTGAAATTATACTTGATGATGAATATCAAAATATTAAAAGGATGTTATCATGGAATCATGCTTGATGATTTGTTTTTTACCTTTCTGTCTTAAATGTTGACACTTGTTTTATTAAAGATAAAGGCATGCTTATAAGAAGCAAATCACATGAATAGAAATTTATAAAAAATGAAATGCGATCCTCTATCTTATCATCTTTTCAGTAAATCTATGCTTGTCATGTATGAATTTATTGAATGTGACTTTGAGGATGATTTCGGATTTCACAAATGCTTGATTCATACTTATGACATGAGACACATTTTAAATATGAATCATGTTACATCTCCCTTAATTCATTTTGTTCTCCTAGATTTATTTACCAAAGAGGAGAATCTTCCGAATGAATGAAATGATACAAATGAATCACTTATCGATATATCTTTTTGAAATATCTTTTTAATGTGATGTTGATAATTTGAGATGCATGTTGGAATTCATGACATGAGATAATTGAATCCTTGACTTACTCTTTATATGGCTTGAAAATAGATATTTAAAATCTTGCTTGATGAGTTATTGTATAAGATTTTGCCTTTACGTCTTGAACTTTCATGCTTATCTTGATTTGGCATATAAAGACTAAAGCATGCTTAGATGGAAAAAAATCACTTAAAAAATACCTTTACCATCGAGATTAATGATTTCATGATATTTTGTGAATCTCAAAATTGATTTTGATAACTTGATTATGAGTTTCAAGTTAACGATTTGACTTGAATGAGTTTTATCTAAATCATAATCTTGATCTTGCAAAATTGGAATCACAAATAATATCTTTTGGTATTCATGAATTGATACTCACAATATGAAAGTATTGGTATTCATGACTTGAATTTGATTGAAACATTGCATGCTTAAATTAATCATTCTCCTATGTTTCAAAAATTCTTTAAATGCCTTATGTGATTATTGAAAATTAATTTGCTTTATGATGAATCACGAATCATGACTTGATCTATGATATTGATATATTTTAATCATGATCCTTGGTTGTATAATTCTTTTGCTCTATTAAAAAGATTTATCAAATGAATCATGTCCTTCTTGAATTTTCTTGATATCATGACATGATTTTGTAATATGGCTTGTATAATGATTAAATTTTTTAGCCATTGATTTCTCTCTTCTTTTCGATAATGATAAAGGGGGAGTTAGTTTACTAGCCTGCATATTTCAAAGGAAGAAAAATTTGCTAGCTTGATCATTTCATTGAAAGAACTTGCTATCATGAACACTACCAATGAATTGCAAATCTTGCAATATAAAGAGAAGCAAAGAATTGCTATCTCGAAGAAGCAAAAAATGCAAAACTTAGAAAACTTGTAATATAATTGCTCTTGCCATGCTTTGTATCAAAAATAGGTTGATATCCTTAAAAGCATCACATTAAATTTTTTAGTGTATCACAATGTATCACATGTATCGCAAATTGAAAATTTTGAGACTATTATCATATCATGTTTAACAATTGATGTCTTTCATGACATAATTTCTTTGCATTGTTGTCTTGTATGTATCATGTGATGATTGAAATATTGATTAATGCAAATTCACAGTTTATGTAAAAGTCTAAATCATTGGTTCCTCTCCTTTGTTTCGGCAATGACATAGGGGGAGAAAGATTGCTAGCTCAAGGCAAATAATGGCTAGCTTGTACTTTTCCCTTCTTTTCGACAAAAACAAAGGGGAGAAAGCTTTTGCTAGTTAGAACATGCAAAGAAAAGCAAAAGTGCAATCTTGCACAAGAAGCAAGTGTTGAATTGCCATGATTGAACTTAAGAATCTTGCTATGCTTTTGTGCTTATATCTTGTGATGAAAAGCTAGCTTATATGTAGTAAAACTTGCATATCGTAAAATTGCTAGCTTGTAGTCTAAAGAGAAGCAAACAATTGCTATCTCAAGAAAAGCAAACATGCTAAAACTTGCACATCTTTAATTGCTAGGTTGCATGATGATAAAATTTGATACTATGTTTATCATGCAATGATTTGAACTTTTTATCTCTAAACACATAAGAGTAGGAACTTCTCCTTTTTGTTGATGACAAAGGGGGAGAAGTATGTTGATGACATAACATGTTATGCATAAATTCATGATGATGTGTTGCAAGTATTCATGATGAATATTACAATGACTTGAATTCAGTTTGAATTCAAGGTTATATCAATATGGCATATTGACAGGGGGAGTTTGTTTAAACTCCAGGAGTTAAGTTTAACTCCGTCATCAATTGGTTGTCATCATCAAAAAGGGGGAGATTGTTGAATCTTATATTTTGATGATGACAACCAATTGATAATTGTGTTTATGGTTTAATCTGCGTTTTGAGTGACGCAAGATGCATCGATCAGGATGGGACAATTAAAGCAGGAAAAATCATGTTGGGCCAGAGGAATATGTTAGAAGATTGGACGTTGGGCCGATGGATTGGTCGACGTATTGATAGAAGGCTTCGGGCAGTGGATTCGGGCATCGGGCCAAGAAGAGCGGGTATTGTGCCAAGGATATCGGAGTTGCGGAGTCAACTGGTCGATCGGGCAATAGGCCACAGGAGAGGATGATCCGCCGAAGAATCAGATGAAGCGTCGAGGGATTAATGACATGCCGGACAACTTGGTTAATTTCTTAGGATTAATTGTCTCGGTCGAAGTTTTGTTTTACATGTGCAGAATTAACTACGATGGAAGTAAGACATGCAGTAGGAGTTACGTCGTAGTCAAGACTATGATCATGTTGGGGGTTCGAGAGTTCGATGGAAGTCCGAACAGTCGTCGAAGGTTCTACGGGAATAAATCCGAGAAGTCTAGGAGCTTGCCAAAGAAGCTCATCAGAACTTGCTAAGTGGATCGTCACAAGTCCAGGAGTTTGTAGGAAGTCCACCGGAGCATCGTTGAAGGTTCGTCGGATGTTCGCCGGAAGTTCGCTGGAAACTCGTTAGAAGAAGCGATTGACGCACCGGAGCAAGTTGCAGTAAATGTCTTAAGAAATATCATAGTTAACATGATGATTAAGTTAGAAATAGGAGGTGATCCCATTAACTTAATCTTGGGGCAATTGGGCCCTTGACAGACCCAGATTGGGCCGAATGGATCAGCCTATTCGGACCCAGATTTCCTGGCCAACGGTGGCACCGCCCAGGAGCTCGGTCTCCGAGCTCTACCAGGCGGTTGAACCGCCCTAGTCAGGTGGTGGCACCGCCTGAGCTCGATCTCTGAGGTCTGCCAGGAAGTGCAACTGCTCCTATTAAGCAGTGGCACCGCCAAAGCTCGGTCTCCGAGCTCTGTTAGGCGGTTGTACCGCCCCAGTCAGGAGGTAGTACCGCCAGGACCCCGAAAATCCGGGAAAAGATATTTTTGAGCTCCAATTTCAAACCAGTTTGGGGCCTATATATACCCCACCCTTTCCTGCATGAAAGGGCACCGAAAGCTTGATCTTACTCTGTGATTTTATAGCTCAAAAGTATTGTAAATGCTAGAAGTTCTCCTCTCTCTCTTTTTTCCAAGTTTTGATCTTTCAAGAGAGGAGAGAAAATTCTGTAAGGGTTGTCACCTAAGCCTATCAAAAGGAGTCAAACTGTAAAAGGGTGGTTGGCCTTTGCCTATTGAAGGAAGGCCTATAGTGGACGTTAGTGACCTTGTCGAAGGAGGAAGCCAAAAGTAGATGTAGGTCAAGATTGACCGAACCACTCTAAAATTGTGGTGCTCTCTGGTTTGCATTTACTTTCTGTTCTCTATCTTAACTGCAAACTACCTCCATAGCTTTACTTTAACTGCACTTCCCCTAATCTAAGTTAAAGTAATTTTCAAATCGGCTTTCATACCGAAATCACTTTTATCGTACGAACATCATTTTAAATCGTCGAAAGTTTTCCACTGCACTAATTCACCCCCCTCCCCTCTTAGTGCTATTGATCCTAATAGCGCTAAGGAGATCGGATATTGCGAGAAGATAACATGCTGATTGGGCAATATGTCAAAGAAGAGGACGATGTGTCGAAGGATCAAACGAAGCACCGAATGAACCAATGATATGCCGGACAACATAGATTTATGTTTGTAATAATTTATCTAGATTGAATTAGTTTAGGTCTAATTGAGTCAGTATTGGGGTAAAAACAATGCCAACTCAATTAGGGGGCCAATTGGGCTGAATTGGGCCTTTTTTTGACTCATTCAGTATCGTGTAGCAGGGTCTGGCGGTGATACTGCCCAGACTTAGTAGTGGCACCATCCAGACACAATCTTCAAGATTGTGTCAAGCAATGGTACAGCCAGACTAGGCGATGGTACCGCCTAGACATAGTCTTCAAGACTGTGTCAACCAGTAGTACCGCCAAACTAGACGGAAGTACCGCTAGACTGAGCAGTGGTACCATCCACTATCAGTGTTGCAGGCAGTAGTATTGACCAGCACAAGTGATGGTACCGTTAGGACCCAAGAAACCTGGGATAAGACCTTTTTTGGCTCTATTTTTAAAGCCAATTGAGGTCTATAAATATCCCAGCTATTCCTACATAGAATACAAGAAAGTAGAGCAAAACTTTATGATTCTAAAGTTGTAAACCCTATTAGAAAGTTGAGTTCCCTCCTCTTAAAGCTTAGAGAAAGTTCTAAGGGAGGTGTGTGAGGAATACCTTGTAAAAGAGCGTTATAAAATGTTGTCTCCTCAACCTCTGAAAAGGAGAAGTGGGGTGTAAAAGGGTAGTTGATCTTCGCCCATTAAAAGAAGATCATTAGTAGATACCGGTGACCTCAACGGGGGAGTAATCATAAGTGGATGTAGGGTACAATGACCGAACCACTATAAATTCTGGTTTACATTTCTATTATTATCATTTACTTACTTTGCAATTGCTTCACTTCCTCCTTACTTGATTTTCACTACCCTTACGAATAAACACACTTTCACGTTATCTTCTAAGATCGATTTTTAACGAATGAATATTTTAGAAAATCGACATAATTTTATCCGCTGTACTAATTCACCACCCCCCCCCCCTCTCAGTGCCGATTCGATCCTAACACTTAGAGCCTGACGAAGTCCATAAATAACTTTTTATAGTTTACAAACATGACTTGGATACTAAGGATGGATGAAATCAGGATGTCGCTACATAAAGATGTTTTCAGTTAGAGTCCCCTAAAAAAAGGTATTGTTAACATCCAATTATCGTAATTGCCAACTTTTAGTGGTAGCCAAACTCAAGACAAATCGGATTGTTGTGGGTTTAACAATGGGACTAAATATCTCAGTGAAGTTAATACTAGGTCATTGATAAAACTCTTTGGTGACTAGATATTCTTCATATCTAGCAATGGATCCATATGAATTTCGCTTGATTCGAAAGGCCCACTGACACCCGATGATGCTTTGTGTGTGATGAAAGAGTATAAGATTTCATATTGAGTTATGGAGGAGAACATCATATTCTTCACACATGGCTTTATGCTAGTGTAGAGATTTTTTAGCTTGAGTGAATGTGATGGGTTCAATGGTCTTTAGGTGAGGATTATGTGATAATGTGTAGGTCAAGGATTTGACATAGTTTAAAAATATCACTCTTGGAGCATGTTACAATTGGATGTCCGGTGGCTATGGGATTGTGAGGTTATGTTGTTGGTATAGGCGGTGGAGAGTCACTGACATGGGCTAGGTCAGGCTGAGGTACTTCAATGTCATTGAGTCTAAAAGGAGGTATAGACAATAGTTGTGTTTCTGAATATATTGTCTCATCAATGGGGGAAACTTGAGAAGAAAGGAACATTAGGATCAAGAGGTCGGCACTAAGAGGGGGGGTGAACTATTGCAGTGGATAAAAATATCGGTTTCAAAAAATCTTTCGTACGATAAAAATCGAACTCGGAAGTGCTTAACTTGAAAGTGTGTTTGTAAAGGTATGCAGCAAAAGTAATGAGGAAGTAAAGCACGTATGGAGGTTTGCAGTAAGGTAAATAGCAATAAGTAAATGCAAACCGGAGAGCAGCCAATTTTAGAGTGGTTCGGTCAACGTGACCTATATCTACTTTCGGCTTCCTCCTCCGACGAGGTCACCAGCGTCCACTAGAGGCCTTCCTTCAATAGGCGAAGGTCAATCACCTTTTACACCCCTCTTCTCCTTTTCATGGGTTTAGAAGATAACTCTTACAAGCACTCACTCTCCTCTCTAAACAGAATTCTAACACTTAGACTAGAGGATGATTCTCACAAGAGATTTCTACAACGATTCTTTACTTTTAAACTCTTTGTACTTGTGTGCTTTAACTAGGGATGAGAGGGGTATTTATAGGCTTTAAGTTGATTCAAACTTGGAGACTAAAACTTTCCCATCCTGGGTTCCCTGGGCACGAGAGGTACCACCGCATAGTGTCAGTATGACTGACACTGCCCTGGGCGGTACCACCACCTAGGTCTGGCGGTACCACCACTTGGGGGGCAATGCTGGGCGGTACCATCACCCAGATTGGCGATACCACTACCTGGCACCCTACCAGGGGTGGTACAATCGCCCAGACCGGTGGTACCACCACTTGACACAGTCTCGAAGAATGTGCCACGATGGTAAGAATTCTTGGGGCACTATTTAGGCCTCTTATTGGGTCCAACACAGTCAGTACATGGGCCTAGCTAACCCCTAATTGGGTTGGCCCAAATCAAAACCCAATTACGTGCTAACTATGATTCCTAAGATATTTGCTAAGCTAAACAAGTCCCTATGTCTATTCTTCTGGTGAGCTTCCGGCGATCTTCTAGCGAACTTCCGACGATCTCTCGGCAATATTCCAGTGGACTCCCAGCAAGCTCCTGGACTTCACGATGATCTTCTTGGCGAGTTCTGATGAGCTTCTCTGGCAAGCTCCGAGACTTCTCGGCTGGTTCCGACAGAACTTCCGACGAACTCTCGAACTCCCAACGTGATCTCGTCCTTGACTTTGGGACTTCATTTTGCTATATGCCTTACTATCGTAGTTAATCTTGCACATGTAAAACACACTTCGATCTAGACAATTAATACTAAGTATTATTCAAGTTGTTTGGTATGTCATTGGTCCCTCGACGCTTCGTCCGATTCTTCGGCGCATCGTCCTCTCTTATGGTCTATTACCCAATTGGCCAATTGACTCCGTAACTCCGATATCCTTGGCACAATATCCGCTTTTCTTGGCTCGATGCCTGAATCCATGGCCCAAAGCCTTCTGTCGATACGTCGATTGATCCACCGATCCGACGTCCAATCTTCTGATATGTTTTCCTCTTGCACAACATGATTCTTCCTGCTTTAATTGTCTCATCTTGATCGAAGCATCCTGTGTCACTCAAAATGTAGATTAAAATATAAATATTTATCAATTAGTTTCATCATCAAATTTTGAGATTCAATAGGGAGTGAAGAAGTAATGGAGGGAATGAGCAGCTGCTGAACTGGAGTAATAGTAGAGTGTAGATCCTAAGGGGAAGAATTGGACGGTGTTATAGGAGGCTCGTCCTATTGAATCTCGAATTTTGATAATGAAATCAACTAATGAGTTTACGATCTAATCTACATTTTGAGCGACATATGACTAACTTCGATCGGAAAAGACAATTTGATTAAAGTAGGAGGAATCAGACATTAGGCTAGAGTAAACATGTCAGAAGATTAGACGTTGGTTGAATGATCGGTCGACATGCCAATAGAAAGACTTTGTGCCATGAGTTCAGGCATCAGGTAGAAGGATTAAACATTATACCAAGGAGATCGAAAGTTGCGAGAGTCAACATGCCGATTGGGCAAAACGCCGAAGGAGAGGACGAAGCGCTGAAAGAACCAATGACATGTCGAACAATATATGATTTATGCTTTGTAATAATTTATCTAGATCGAGTTAGTTTAGGTCTAATTGAGTCGGTATTGGGGTGAAATAATGCTAACTCAATTAGAGGTCAATTAGGCCTGAATAAGGGCTGAATTGGGCCTACTATTTGGCTCATTTAGTGTTCTATAGCAAGGTTTGACGATGATACCACCTATGCATAGTCTCCTAGATTATGTCAAGTAATGATACTGTCAGACTGTGTCATGTAGTGGTATCGTCAGACTGTATCAGGTGGTGGTACTGCCAGACTAGGCAGTGGTGCTACCCATTGTCAGTGGTGTAGGTGGTGGTACCACCCAACATAGGTAATGGTACAGTCAGGACCCGAGAAACCCGGGATGAGACCTTTTTTAGTTTAATTTTTGAAGTCATTTAGGATCTATAAATATCTCATCTATTCCTGCATGGAGATATAAGAATTGAGTAAAAAGGGGAAAGAATTCTAAGTTGAATAAGTATTATAATATCTTTAAGTTTAGAAGGTTTCTAAGGGAGGAGTAAGATCTAAAAGAAAATTAGATGTAAAGGTTCTTTCCTTAGCTTGTGAAAAGGAGAAAGAGTTATAAGGGTAGTTGATCTTCGCCCATTAAAAGAAGATCGGTGGTGAAAGTCGGTGGCCTCGAGTGAAGAGGAATCAAGAGCGAATGTAGGTCATAATGACCAAACTACTATAAACTTGGTGTGTAATTTCTATTATTCTTTTTATTATCATTACTATTACTTTCTAAGTTAATTGCGTAGTTCACTTACTCTAAGTTAAGGACTCTTTTCCGATATGGTTTTCATCAAACGTAATTTTTTAAAATTGATGTTTTTATCGTAAGCAATAATTCACCTCCTCCCCCCCCCTCTTAGTGCCAATTTTGGTTCTAATAGTTGGTATAAGAGTCACGTTTTTCCTATTTGGTTTAACACCTAAGAGAAATAACTTTTACTAATAATCAAGAGGGTCATTCTAACATTCATTCTCTAATGTTCAATGGGACAGACTACATATATTGAAAAACTCAAATAAGAGTTTTCTTGCTTTTTATAGATTTGAATTTATGGAATATTATCGAAAGTGATTTTCAAATATCTTCCAAACCAATGAATGAATGAAATGATTTGGAGAAGAAAATATTTTCTTTAAATGCTAGAGCTATGAACGCTCTATTTTGTGCCTTAGACAAAAATGAGTTTAAATATATTTCTTTATGTGAAACTGCATATGAGATTTGGTATGTTAGGAATGAGTCGGCACTGAGAGGGGGGGGGGGGGGAGGGGGAGTGAATTAGTGCAACAGATAAAATTATATCGATTCTGAAATTTTCATATGTTCAATGAAAATCGATATCGAAAATACTAAACCGATATCACCATGGTCTCGAGGGACTTGACCAACCATGATGCTCGGTTAAGTCAACACCTTCGTTACAAGATGAGTCTGATTTGATGATATACCCTCGAGGGACTCGACCAAGCATACCATGCCCTCAGGTCACCGGTGACATCTCTATGTCGTAAGCAAGATAGTGAATCGCGATATAGGTGAGTCTCGAGGGACTTGACCAACTCAACTGTTAGGACCCTTTTTCTGAGCTTTTGAATAATGTTTATTGAGTCTGTTTAGTCCAGTTGTTTATTGAGTCAGTTTGGTTCAGTTAGAGTCAAGTAGAGGTTTATTTAATATTTATTTATTATTAGAGTTCAAGTCCTGATGGACTCTGGGTGGAACTCTATAAATAGGGATGTAACTGCTTCTTTTCGGTAATCTATGAAAAATACTATTCTGTCTTTTGACAAACCCTAGGAGGTTGATCCCCTCGAAGTGATCAAGGAGGGCCGATCCCCTCGAAGCGATCAAGGAGGCCAATCCCCTCGAAGCGATCATTATCATTCCCTTTTCTCCTCTTTCTTCCACGATAAGACTTTAGGATCTTATCATTTGGTATCAGAGTGACGATAAGACCTTTAGGGTCTTATTATTTGGTATCAGAGCCTACGATAAGACTTTAGGGTCTTATCATCAACCTACACCGGGAATCGGTTCCTACTTATAATGATGGAAGGCCACGTGGGTCATGTTAGGATCGGAGCGGCACTAAGAGGGGGGGGGGTGAATTAGTGCAGCAGATTAAAACTTCGATTTTAATAAAATCTTTCGTACGATAAGAACGGAACTTGAAAAGTTTAACTTGAAAGCGTATTCTTAAAATTGCGTAGCAAGGGTAATAAGGAACTAAAGCAGTAAGAAGATTTGCAGTAATGTAAATGACAATAATAAAATGCAAACCAGAGATTACGCCGATTTTTAGAGTGGTTCGGTCAAATGACCTACTCCACTTGCGATGCCCCTCTTCGATGAGGCTCCCACCTTCCACTAGCAAATCTCTTGAAATGGAAGGGTAAACACCCCTCTTACAACCTTTTACAAGCAGCTCAACCTCTTACAAATTTTCAATAAGAAAGAAGGAGGAGAACTCTCTAGCAAATTGAAAACAAGACTTGCTAAGACTTTCTAAGACTTTTCTCTCAATCAAAATGCTTCTCAAAAGTTGTAACCTCAGCTGAGATTTGAGGGGTATTTATAGGCCTCAAGAGGATTCAAATTTGGGCTCCAAAATTTGAATTCTCTTTAGGTTCCCGAATGCTGGAGGTGCCACCGCCCAGCGCTCGGGTGCTGGACGGTGCAACCGCCCAACCAAGGAGGTGTCACCGCCCAGCTCTCGGGTGCTGGGCGGTGCCACCGCCTGGCACTCCGATTTCACTGGTTTGGCTTAATTTAAGCCCAAACCATATCTGACTTTGGGCCCAGTTGGCCCCTAACCAGGATATAGGATTATCTCTTAATCCTAATCCTAATTACAAGTGAACTACATAACAAAAACACATCCTAAGCAAGCTTTCAACCGCGAACGTCGAGTCTTGTTTCGGCGAGCTTTCCGACGAGCTTCTTCCGACGGACTCCCATCAAGCTCCCGATCTTGTGATGACTTTAACGAGTAGCCGAGCCTTCTCGGTGATCTCCGTGAACCTCCGACGATCTCTTCGGCGAACTTCCGAAAATTCCGATAGGTTCCCGATTTCTTCTCGGTTGGTTCCGGCAGCATCTCCGACGATTCTTCGGACTCTTAAACGTCCATTGATCTTGACTCCGGTATTCTTGCTTTGTGTTTTCTGGTTATCGTAGTTAATCCTGCACACTTAACTCAATAATATAGATTAGATCAATTAACCCATCAATTGATTTCATCATCAAAATCCGAGATTCAACAATCTCCCCCTTTTTGATGATGACAATCAATTGATGACGGAGTTAAATATAACTCCCCCTATCTATATGCCATATTATGAGAAGATGAAAACACTTGAATTTCATCCATTGAATTCAAGCATAAACTGATAAGTTCTAACCGTAGAGCTTATCGTTATTCTCATTAAGCAATAGTAAATGCGAAACTTCGATGAAAATCATAAGTCAAATGATATGGGATAATTTTTACTACGATAGGAGATAAAGATTTTCAACATGAATTTCATGATATCGATATAAGGCATGCTTTCAATATGATCAATCAATCTTGTGATATTCTCAAGGATTTTGCAAGGCATATAAGACATTCATATCACACAAGCTTTTGCAATTCATATAAGTCATGCTATTAAAATGATACAAGTCATCACTTTTCTCCCCCTTTGTCATCAACAAAAAGGGAATGAGACTTGAAGCACATAATTTATCATACAAAGATTTTATCATTGATCATACATCACTCATCTATATTATCATTGATCATACAAAGATTTTATCATTCAAAATTAAGTATGCTAAAATATTTACGCAGAGTTCATCTTAAAGGAAAATTTAGCATTCATCCATATTATCAAATCTCTTCTTTTTATAAATAACAAAAATTGTAGATGTACAAAGAAGAGATTGGGATAAGAAAAAAAAAATTTAAGTAGTAACTCCAATAAGTCAAGATCATAATTCGAATACAAATCCATTCAAATTCAATTCGTCAACTTGAAACTCATAATCAAGCCATCAAAATCAATTTTGAGATTCAAAATATCATAAAATTATTAATCTTGATCAGATGGAAGCGGTGTTTGACTCAAGATAGGATAAGATAATTTAACAAGTCACCGAGGAACGGAGAGAGAATGAAAAACTTTATGAAAAATCCATTCAAACAAGTTTATTCTTAGGGACAATTTAACATACCTAATTCCCTTCTAATGAATTCAAATTGGTCTTCATTCAAAGCTTTTGTAAATATATCTGCTAATTGATGCTTTGTGTCAATGAATTCTAGAACAACATCATTGTTAAGGACATGATCGCATATGAAATGATGCCTAACGTCGATGTGCTTAGTTCTAGAGTGCTGAATTGGATTTTTAGTAAGACATATGGCACTAGTATTATCACATTTTATGGGAATGTTTTTAAAGTGAATTCCATAGTCTTCTAATGTATTTTTCATCCAAATGACTTGTGCACAACATGCACTTGCAGCAATGTATTCAGCTTCCGCCGTAGATAGTGCAACTGAATTTTGTTTCTTGGAAGTCCAAGAAACAAGTGCATGTCCTAAAAATTGGCATGTTCCGGATGTACTTTTTCTATCTATCCTGCATCCGCCAAAATCGGCATCTGCATAAGCTATTAGATCGAATTTTTCAGATTTTGGATACCACAATCCTAAATTTAGAGTTCCTTTAAGATACCTAAATATTCTTTTAACACTCTTTAGATGAGATAATTTAGGATTAGATTGAAACCTAGCGCAAAGTCCTACACTAAACATAATATCTGGTCTAGTCGCGGTGAGGTAGAGTAGACTACCTATCATTCCCCTATATGTTTTTTGATCGAAATTTTCACTATTTTCATCCATATCTAACTTAGTCGCAGTACTCATAGGGGTGTTTATTGCTTTTGAATTATCCATGTTAAATCGTTTTAACAATTCTAATGTATATTTGGATTGGTTAAGAAATATACCATCACTAAGTTGTTTGATTTGTAATCCTAAAAAGAAAGTCAATTCACCCATTAAACTCATTTCAAATTCATGACTCATACATTTGGCAAATGATTCACATAGTGATTCATCCGAAGAGCCAAAAATAATATCGTCAACATAAATTTGCACAATAAGAAAATTATTTTCGAAATGTTTAATAAACAATGTAGTATTAACCTTGCCTTTGGTAAAATTATTTAAAGTAAGAAAGGAACTAAGCCTTTCATACCAAGCTCTAGGAGCTTGTTTCAAGCCATATAGGGCCTTAGTCAATTTGAATACATGATTAGGAAGAAGATAATTTTCAAATCCGGGAGGTTGTTCGACATATACTTCTTCGGAAATAAAACCATTCAAGAAAGCACTTTTAACATCCTTTTGAAATAGTTTAAAATTATTACTACTAGCATAGGCAAGGAGCATCCTTATGGCTTCTAATCGAGCCACGGGAGCGAAGGTTTCTTCGTAATCGATACCTTCTTCTTGGTTGAAACCTTTGGCCACTAATCTAGCCTTGTTTCTAACCACGATACCATTTTCGTCTTGCTTGTTTCTAAAGACCCACTTAGTACCTATGACTAAGTGGTCACTTGGTCTAGGAACAAGCTTCCATACCTCATTACTCTCAAATTGGTTCAATTCTTCTTGCATTGCAATGACCCAAAAATCATCTTTTAAGGCTTCGTCAATGCATTTAGGTTCAATTTGAGAAAGGAAAGCGGCGTTAGCACAGAAATTTTTGAAAGAAGAACGAGTTTGAACCCCTTTTGATGTATCTCCTATAATTTGCTCTTTTGGATGAGCATCTACATACTTCCATTCTTTGGGTAAAGAAATTTCGGAAGAAGATGCATTCAAATGGCTATTTTGAGGAGGGGGTTCGTTTAAATTCAAATTATCAAAACCAAGATAATCATCAAAATCATTTTTCTTTAAATCAGAAATTTCATTAAAAACTACATGAATAGACTCTTCTATTACTAAGGTCCTTTTGTTAAAGACACGAAAGACCTTAGAAACGGAGGAGTAACCAAGAAAAATGCCTTCATCGGATTTAGCATCAAATTTACCTAGGGCATCCTTTTCATTTAAAATGAAGCATTTACAACCAAAAACTTTAAAATAAGAAATATTTGGTTTTTTGTTATTCCATAATTCATAGGGAGTTTTTGATAGAGATGGTCTTATTAGGACCCTATTCATGATGTAACAAGCCGTATTTACGGCTTCGGCCCAAAAATATTTGGGTAAACTATGTTCATTTAACATAGTTCTTGCCATTTCTTGTAGGTTTCTATTTTTCCTTTCAACTACTCCATTTTGTTGAGGATTTCTTGGAGTTGAGAAGTTATGATTGTACCCATTAACTTCGCAAAAATTTTGAAAGTCACGATTTTGGAATTCACCACCGTGATCACTCCGAATTGATGAAATCATGAAGCCTTTTTCGTTTTGAGTGAGTTTACAAAACTTAGAGAAACACTTGAAGCAATCACTTTTGTGAGCTAAGAAATATGTCCAAGTGTATCTAGAGTAGTCATCCACAATCACAAAAGCATATTTGCTTCCACCTAGACTTGTTGTATCAATTGGTCCAAATAAGTCCAAATGGATCAATTGTAATGGTCTAGTGGTGCTAATTTGATTTTTTGGTTTGAAGCTTGTTTTAATTTGTTTGCCTAGTTGACATGCATCGCATACCTTATCCTTAATAAACTTCATATTCGGAATCCCTCGTACTAATTCTTGAGATGAGATTTTAGATATTGTTTTCATGCTTGCATGACCTAATCTCCTATGCCAAAGCCAAGCATTATCATTTACGACGGAGAAACACATTTCATTACCTAGTTCATCAAGATTGATGG
This sequence comes from Musa acuminata AAA Group, assembly GCF_036884655.1. Lineage (NCBI taxonomy): Eukaryota > Viridiplantae > Streptophyta > Magnoliopsida > Zingiberales > Musaceae > Musa > Musa acuminata. The sequence goes on along the minus strand of NC_088328.1, from coordinate 15,898,872 downwards.
TATAGACATTATTTTGTTTTAAAGCAATCATAGTCATGTTATGATTTGGTTTTTCAATAATGCACATATTTGATTCAAATCTAACGATATAACCTTTATCGCATAGTTGACTAATACTTAAGAGATTGTGTTTCAATCCATCAACTAGTAAAACATCATCAATGGAAAAACTAAATTTGTTACCAATAGTTCCCTTGCCAATGATTTTGCCTTTGTTGTTGTCTCCGAAGGTGACGTACCCTTCTTCTTTGCTAGTGAGCATAGAGAAATGAGATGGATCTCCAGTCATATGTCTTGAGCATCCACTATCGAGATACCATCTCTTGCTCCTAGCTTGTGGGTTTGTCTACAAAAGAGGATGATTTTTAGGTACCCATTTGATTTTGGGTGCCTAAAAAATTGACCCACTAACCTTGTTATTTATTTTTGAATCCTTTATAGTTCCTTTAGGAACCCATATTAATTTTTGTGAACTAATTTTCCTAAATGGACATTTGTAGGCAATATGTCCGGATTTGCAACAGAAGTTGCATTTCATATAAGAGGAAACATGTAATGTAGGTCCTTTTATGAAAGTGGTAGGATTTTGATGTAATCCTTTTACAAATCCAATTCCATTTCTATTTGCGATGTGACCCTTGTGTGCAAGGATCATATCTAATCCTTTGCTACCAACCTTAAACTTGTTTAAGGTTTCCTTAAGAAGCAAATTTTCATTTTTTATTGCTTCTAAATGCTCACACTTAGAGCATGGAGGAGTTTGAAGACTATCAAACTTATCTTGTAGCAAAGCATGCTCTTTCTTTAAGATACTTAACTTCTTGCTAACAGTTCTACATTCATCAAATAATTCATGAAAAGCGATAGAGAGTTCTTCAAGAGATAAATCTTCATTAAATAAATCACATACCTCTTCTCCTAAAGCCATTAGCGCGTAATGAGCAACTTGCTCGGTGTTGGACTCCTCTTCTTCGGACGTGCTTGAATCATCCCATGTTGCCTTGAGCGCTTTCTTCCTTGATGTCCTCTTTTTGGCTTGAGGACAATCGTTCTTGTAGTGTCCCGGTTTTTTGCATTCATAGCAAATCACTTGGTCCTTCTTTTGTTCAAATTTATTTTTTACATTATTTTTAAGTTTGTTCTTTCTTAAATATTTTTTAAATTTTTGAGTCAAAAGTGCAATGTCATTGTCACTGTCCTCATCACTTGATGTTCCTTTCAAGTGGTCTTCTTCTGATTTGAGTGCCATATCCTTCCTGTTCTTTGGAAGGGGGTTCTCGAGCTCGTCATGAGCTTGACATGTCATTTCGTAGGTCATTAGAGACCCAATGAGTTCTTCAAGAGGGAATGCTTTAAGGTCTTTGGCCTCTTGAATGGCCGTAACTTTTGGATCCCAACTTTTAGGGAGGGATCTTAAGATTTTAGTTACTAGTTCAAAGTTAGTAAAATCTTTACCAAGAGCTTTGAGTCCATTGATGACATCCGTAAACCGGGTGTACATGTCTCCGATGGACTCACTTGGTTTCATTCGGAAAAGTTCGTAAGAGTGCACAAGGATGTTGATTTTGGACTCTTTCACTCGGCTAGTGCCTTCATGAGTGACCTCAAGAGTTCTCCAAATATCAAAAGCCGAATCACACATTGAAACACGATTAAATTCGTTTTTGTCTAATGCACAAAACAAGGCATTCATAGCCTTTGCATTTAAAGCAAAAACCTTCTTCTCCGATTCATTCCATTCGCTCATCGGAAGAGAAGATTTTTGAAATCCATTCTCAACAATAGACCAAAGCTCAAAGTCCATAGAAATGAGGAAGATCCTCATGTGAGTCTTCCAATAGGTGTAATCCGACCCATTAAACAAAGGTGGTCGTGCAATAGAGTGACCCTCTTGCATGCCGGAGTAAGCCATCTCTCTTGGGTATTAAACCAAATATGAGAGATAACCTCGCTCTGATACCACTTGTTAGGATCGGAGCGGCACTAAGAGGGGGGGGTGAATTAGTGCAGCGGATTAAAACTTCGATTTTAATAAAATCTTTCGTACGATAAGAACGGAACTTGAAAAGTTTAACTTGAAAGCGTATTCTTAAAATTATGCAACAAGGGTAATAAGGAACTAAAGCAGTAAGAAGATTTGCAGTAATGTAAATGACAATAATAAAATGCAAACCAGAGATTACGCCGATTTTTAGAGTGGTTCGGTCAAATGACCTACTCCACTTGCGATGCCCCTCTTCGATGAGGCTCCCACCTTCCACTAGCAAATCTCTTGAAATGGAAGGGTAAACACCCCTCTTACAACCTTTTACAAGCAGCTCAACCTCTTACAAATTTTCAATAAGAAAGAAGGAGGAGAACTCTCTAGCAAATTGAAAACAAGACTTGCTAAGACTTTCTAAGACTTTTCTCTCAATCAAAATGCTTCTCAAAAGTTGTAACCTCAGCTGAGATTTGAGGGGTATTTATAGGCCTCAAGAGGATTCAAATTTGGGCTCCAAAATTTGAATTCTCTTTAGGTTCCCGAATGCTGGAGGTGCCACCGCCCAGCCAGGCGGTGCCACCGCCCAGCGCTCGGGTGCTGGACGGTGCAACCGCCCAGCCAAGGAGGTGTCACCGCCCAGCTCTCGGGTGCTGGGCGGTGCCACCGCCTGGCACTCCGATTTCACTGGTTTGGCTTAATTTAAGCCCAAACCATATCTGACTTTGGGCCCAGTTGGCCCCTAACCAGGATATAGGATTATCTCTTAATCCTAATCCTAATTACAAGTGAACTACATAACAAAAACACATCCTAAGCAAGCTTTCAACCGCGAACATCGAGTCTTGTTTCGGCGAGCTTTCCGACGAGCTTCTTCCGACGGACTCCCATCAAGCTCCCGATCTTGTGATGACTTTAACGAGTAGCCGAGCCTTCTCGGTGATCTCCGTGAACCTCCGACGATCTCTTCGGCGAACTTCCGAAAATTCCGATAGGTTCCCGATTTCTTCTCGGTTGGTTCCGGCAGCATCTCCGACGATTCTTCGGACTCTTAAACGTCCATTGATCTTGACTCCGGTATTCTTGCTTTGTGTTTTCTGGTTATCGTAGTTAATCCTGCACACTTAACTCAATAATATGGATTAGATCAATTAACCCATCAATTGATTTTATCATCAAAATCTGAGATTCAACGGGTCAATCTAATTGCCTCACGTTTACCGACTCAATATTATCGAGAGAGATGTTTCTATGATTTGGTCTCCTAATATGATATGTCGCATATATATATATTTAATATATATCTACATCGCATGCAAATATATATACATATCTAGTATGTGTATAAGCAATCACACCAGATGATCATGGACCACAACCTAATGTGATTAGGCCCGAGCCAGTAGGCCTAATTACTCACATCAAGATCTATGTGTGCAACGGTGCATCTCCATGCCCTGTTATCGTCCATCTCGTCCTCGTTGGTTCTTTCGTCATCTTAATGCATCTTCATGCATCGCGATAGTCCGTCTCGTGGGTCCCGCTATCGAATCCACGCTCTCGCTACGCCTCCTCATGTGATTACAACTTAATCATAGGCACGTAGGCCCAACAATAAACAAAAAATATAATGGAGGCTCGCAGACCTCAATAATAATAATCACAAGTACACACATCACACGGTCCATGATCATCCGTCCACACATCATACACCACATGTATAAATAATAATCATCATCATGTAGGACTACTAGATAATGATAAAAAATAATAATCAACTAAACCTTTTAATTAATTAGTATTTTATGAAATCAGGGACATATAGGAAATTTCTGAATTCATAGGGGTATTTTCATAATTTGGATAAAAGACAGAAATTAGAATTTTTTAAATTTCGAGGGGCAAAACTATCTTTTACCCAAAAAACCCTAATGCCCTACTCCCCTTTGCTGCTACCGCCGCCGCCACCCTGCTGGCGGCGGCTTGTGCGGCGAGGCGGGGGAGCCGCCCTATAGGCGGGCGCCATCGTCGGTTGGCGCCCTTGCGGGTGGCGTTACCCCCACGAGCATTGTGCCCGTGGGTGCAGTGCCCCGCCGGGCGGCCACCCTTGCGGGGGGGTTTGCCCACAGGAGCAGCGGTCGCAAGCGTCGTTGCCTTGTGGCGCCTTAGCCTGCGGGCGCAGCACCCGCAGGCGTCGCCCTTGCGTGCAGGCACAGTGCCCGCACGTAGGTGGCTGCCTTGCCTGCAACCTTGCCTGCCGGCGCCATGCGGCAACGACCGCGGGTGGGGCACCCGCGGGCTGCCAACCCCACCGGCTGCTATAGGCGCAACCCCTTCTTTGCTTGCCTTCGGCTGCACTACATGCACGTAGATCGAGGGCATATAGAGTAGATTGTATTACCTAGGGAGATCGTATATCCCTGTTTCCTTGCAGATCTCTAGGAGAGGGTGAAGGAGGTCAAGCGTCCTCCTCTCTAGCGGTGATCCACACAGCAGGGCTGCGACGATGCTCCTCAAAACTCCAGGTGTGCTCTAAGGTGGAGAGGGGAAGGAGAATAGGAGAGGCAAGCAAAGGCTCTAGCCTATGAGGCTCTGAATCCCTCCTATTTATAGAGGTCCCCTGTCAAACCCTAATGGGTCCTCCCCTAGTGGGTATTGGATCTGCATCCAATAAGACAAGGGCTCCGTCGGATATCTCATATCCGAACCTCTACTCATCGCAATACCTACCATATGTGTATGACCCTCTAGGCCCAATATCGAGCTGGCCGTGAGTCATACCTGTCAGAACTCCTTCTAACTCAGTGAATTATTATCTCTATAATAATTCACTTGACTCATCGACTACGGACGTACTAGGCCACTACGCCGTAGTCCCCAGACGATACAGGGGAATCCAATCCATTGGACCTGTCTGTCCTCAGTTATCGTGTACCTATAGTCCCTCATCCATCTAATATCCCAGAGACCGTATATCGAGCATGGTGCTGTCAGACTCATATGGTTTCTACTCGAGTCTCGCTTTAATCGGATTCTCCCGAAGAACTCTTTCTCTCTCAACCCGAATGACCCTAGCTAGGGATTTGTCTGAGCAAGAACACATGGGATATTCCTCTCATGACGCCGAGAGTGGATGATCCTCTATCGACACTCAATAGCCCTTGTAAGATCGACTACCACTTCCAATGACCAGTTGTACTAAATCTGGGACAGCCAAACCTATAAGTCTGGTATCAAAGAGTGGAGCACTCATACAGGACATCCTTGGTGTCTCAAGTCTAAGGACCAGATACACCACTAGGACTACAGAATCGTTGTCTGACAATAAGGCATCATCAACCATCCAGCATTCCGTAAGCAAATCAATTAGTGAACTCATTCTCCAATGAGCACCTGTACTGTATCCCTAGTGTCCCTACACGAGCAACTATGAGACCAACTGCATCCATCATATGGACGGGTATACAGCACACTAGTCTGTTCGATTATCACAATGTCCCTCTCGAGTAACCTATGACCGGGATTATTTAGGATATGTGTTTAAAGGTGAATCGATTTTATTATCGTAATCTCATCACGATCCGATTCCCATTGCATAAATCTAAGGACATCACAATATATATATATATATGCATTTATGCAATAGTTATAAAGTGATATACGCCAAAATATAATAAGCAAAAAGATTCTGTATCAAGTCACATGTGTCATCACTCACGTGATTGGCTTGCTGGGCACCTATGACTAGCAGGGAGGCTACATGCAGGTTGAAGGCTAGATGGCTGTGGCAGCGTTTGACAAGGTCGAGAGGCAGCGGAGGGTCCGGCGGCTATGGCGGTGGAGAAGGAGGCAGCGGTGGTGGCGCTGCTTGGAGTAGTGTCACCAACGATCGCCGAGGAGGTGAGGTCGAGCGGCTGTGCTACGACACAAGGGGAGGCAGGAGGCGGTGGCCTCTAGCCGGGAAGTGGGGCGATGGTGGGCGCTGGCTGGAGAGCAACAGCGGGGGGTGGGCTGGCCGGAAGCAGGGGACGTAGGGGTGGCTGCGGCTTCTTCTTCCTCTCTTATTTCTTCTTCTTTTCTTTTTTTCTGAACGAGATGGGGTAGCGAGGAGGTCGAGCGGTGGTCGAAGCTCACTAGCCAAGGAGAAGCAGTGACGGTGGTCGAGCAGTTGGGGAAACAGCGGCAGCGGTGAAGAAAGAGTTGCCTTGTAGTGGTGGTGAGGAAGAAGGGAAGCAAGGCTGCGGTGGACTGCACCAAGGATTATTGCTCTGATACCAAATGGTAAGACCCTAAAGTCTTATCATCACTCTGATACCAAATAATAAGACTCTAAAGTCTTATTGTTGCTCTGATACCAATTGATAAGACTTTAGGGTCTTATCATGGAAGAAAGGAGAGAAATAGGGATGATTATGATCGCTTCGAGGGGATCGGCCCTCCTTGATCACTTCGAGGGGATCGGCCTCCTTGATCGCTTCGAGGGGATCGGCCCTCCTTGATCACTTCGAGGGAATCGGCCCTCCTTGATCACTTCGAGGGGATCGACTCTCCTTGATCACTTTGAGGGGATCAGTCTCCTAGGGTTTGTCCACAGAGTGGAATAACATTTCATTGATTGATTGATTCATTCCTTGAAGAAAGGGTTACATCACTATTTATAGAGTTCCACCCAGAGTCCATCAGGACTTGAATTCTAATAAATAAATATTAAATAAATCTCTACTTGACTCTAACTGAACCAAATTGACTCAATAAACAACTGAACTAAATATACTCGATAAATATTATTCAAAAGCTTAGACAAAGGGTCCTAACACACCGTCATTATTGGGCGATACCACTGCCTAGTCTGGTGGTACTATCACTTGATAAAGCCTAAGAGATTGAGCTCTAGCGATACCACTGCCTGACTTGGTAGCATTAACTACCAATGGTACCACCGCCCAGTCAACTTGGGAGACTAAGTCTCAAGCGATGCCACTGTTGGCACCACAAGCCCTGGCTTGGATTACTGAATAGGCCTCTTTCTCTTAGCCTAATTCAGTCTTAATTTGGGCCCAGTTGACCCATGATTGAGTTAGTGGGATTATCTCCTAATCCTAACTCAATCTAAGTTCTAACTATAATAATTAAGATATTAACTAAGCAATCTGACCCAGCCCTGGCTTGGGTCTCCCGATGAACTCTCGTTGAGCTCCTGACGAACTCTTGGCTAGCTCCCGATGAACTCTCGATGAGTTCCCGACGAACTCTCGGTGAGCTTCTGATGAACTCTCGGCGAGCTTCCAACACATAATCCAATTCTTCATCATATTGTCCGATCTTTAACTCCAGCCCAATATCTGCTTTATGCCTTATCCATTATCGTAGTTAATCCTACAACACTTATCTCAACACATGGATTATATCATTAATTTATAAATTGATTTTATCATCAAAATCCAAGATTCAACACGATTTGCCAAGGTTGTTTGCAGCTAGTACCATGCTTTTGCAGCAATCGCACATGAAGATATCAGTGGAGCGATGAATCCAGTGACTAAGACAATTTTGACATAATCTTAGTTTGTGAGCTGAATTTGGTACCGGATTGGGTTCTATTAGGATAGAGCGGCACTAAGAGAGGGGGGGGGGGGGAGGGGGGTGAATTAGTACAATGAAAAATTCTTCGATTTCAAAAAATTATTTGTCTCGATTTAAATCATTTCGAAAAGATGTTAAACTTAAAACTTTCATAAGAATATAAATGTAAGGAGAAGCTCAAGAAGGTTTGTAGTAAAGTAAATTGCATAAAAAGAAAAGCAAACCATAATTTAAAGTGGTTCGGTCAATGAGACCTATATCCACTTCGAATTCCTCCTTTGTCGAGGTCATCGACGTCTACTAAAGGCTTTCCTTCAATAGGTGAAGACCAACTACCTTTTAGGAGATAACTCTTATAAGTCTTACTCCTCTTTCTTGGATGGTTACAAGGCTAAGAGAGGGAGGAGGAGAACTCTTCTCACTTTTACAATACTTTTTACACCCCAAATACTTAGAATTTTTCACATATATAATAGCATTTTGTTATTCTTTCATGCAGAAAAGGGTGGGGTATTTATAGGCCCCAATGACTTTAAAAATGGAGCCAAAAAGTATCTCATCCTGGATTTTTAGGGTACTGGCAGTACCACCACCATTACTGAGTAGTACTACCACCTGACACCTAACACTGGGCGGTACCACCACCCAGTCTGAGTAGTACCATCGCCTAACTATGTTTGGAGACCGAGCTTTGGCGGTATCACTACCTAACAAGGACGGTACCACCATTGGCAGTATTAACTGCTAGCAGTACCACCACCCAGACCACCTGGGAGATTGGGTCTTCCAGGCGGTGCCACCGTTGGCCATAATTTTAGGGGCTAAATGGGCTGTTCAATCTGGCCCAATTCAGCCCTGTTAAGGGCCCAGTTGGCCCCTAATTAATTTAGTAGGATTACCTCCCAATTCTAACTCAATCTATTGTCTAACTACAATAACTAAGACATAATCAAAGTACTCTTGTTCCGGTACGTCAATTGCTCTTCCGGCGAGCTTCTGGCGATCTTCTGGCGATATTCCGACGAACTCTCGGCAATATTCTGGCGGACTCCCGGCAAGCTTCCAAACTTTACAACGATCTTCTTGGCGTGTTTCGATGAGCTTCTTTGGTAAGCTCCTAGACTTCTTGGTTGGTTCCGACAGAACTTTCGATGAACATCTGGACTTCCAACAAACTCTTGAACTTACAACGAGATCTCGATCTTGACTCCGGCGCAACACCTACTTTATGTCTTACTGCTATCTAATCCTATACATTTTTCTCAATATATAGATTAGATCAAATAATTTATAATTGATTTCCTCATCAAAATCTAAGATTCAACAATCTCCCCCTTTTTTATGATGACAATCAATTAATGACGGAGTTAACCTTAACTCCCCCTATCTATATGCCATACTTGAGAAAATACATTCTTGAATTCAAGTCCTTTGAATTCAAGTATCAAATTGACAAGTTAAGTTCATTTAAACTTATTAACATGCATATCATGATACTTATCATGATTTATCAATTTAAAATATGATGCTTCGTATTTGTGAAAATGATGTTAAGGCATAACATCCATTTTCAAGTATGATACATATTTCAAATATGAAACATATCGAGATGACAAAGATAGCAATCTATAATTCCATGGCAAGATATCTTATCATAATGAAATACATTTATCTATAATGCATATGAAGATATGTTTCAAGCATTTGCGATGTGTTGCAATGTATATGACGATTCCAATTATATTTTAAGTATACCATAAAGCATACAAGTGTTTATGATAAGCATTTACGATAAGATACATTGCATACATCTATAATGCCAATTTGTCATCAATTTATCATATTTTGGTATTATTTCTCCCTTTTTGTCATCAACAGAAAGGAGAATAATTCAATAATGCAAGTGTGGTAAAAATTCATGCAAGTTTCACACTAGTTTTTTCAATCAATATTGCATCATTGCATGGTAACATTCAAAAGTTCTCAACATCAAAAATTATTAACATTAAAGAGAGATTTCATCTACTTTTCGCTTTTGTCATCAAAACTTTACATAAAGAAGGAAAGTAAGTAAGGAATCCATTAAGAACCACATTTGTGAAATGATTTGAATCAAGTCAAAAATAATGAGTTTCATTCAATCAATCTTCAAATTTAATAAAGAGAAAGGATTTATTGAAAAAGATCATGATATTTATGTAACATCAAATCCTCATTTTTGCAAGTGATCATCTTATATAAAAATTCATTAAAAAAAATCTTCCTTTTACGAGAAGAGTAAGGAAGAATTTATGTGAAACAGTCATCATATGAAGGATAAAAGAAATTTTATGAATAAATCTTCATAATGAGAGGAACATCACATCAAATTCATTTCTCATTAAAAATTTATAAGTGTAAAATCCGTGAGAGATGAATTTGTCAATGAATTTCATGTATCAAACATCATTAAGTTTTTATAAATTTGATACTTAGTAGATTCATATTTTAGATTTCATAAAAGCCTTATTTATGAAATAATTTTATGAAAGCTTTAAAGAATCAAGAAAGTCTGAAAAAAATATACATCAATTTCATGCATTCGGACAATTTAACATTCCTATTTTCCTTCTAATAAAATCAAATTGTTCTTCATTTTAAGGTTTTATAAAGATATCGGCTAATTAATGTTTTGTATCAATGAATTCTAAAATTACATCATGATTATTAACATAATCTCATATAAAATGATGCCTAATGTCAATATGTTTAGTTCTAGAATGTTGAATGATATTTTTTGTTAAACATATTGTACTTATGTTATCACATTTTGTGGGAATGTTCTTAAAGTAAATCTTATAATCCTCTAAAGTGTTTTTCATCCACACAACTTGTGCACAATATGCACTCGCAGCTATGTATTCGGTTTCGGTTGTAGATAGTGCAACCGAGTTTTGTTTCTTAGAAGACCAAGAGACAAGTGTGCGTCCTAAAAATTGACACGTTCAGGATGTGATTTTTCTATCTAATCTACATCCAGCAAAATCCGCATCAGCATAAGCAATCAATTCAAAGTTTTCAGATTTTGGGTACCATAATCCTAGATTTATGGTTTCTTTAAGATATCTAAGTATTTTTTTAACTACTTTACGATGAGATAGTTTAAGATTAGATTAAAATCTAGCACAGAGTCCTAGGCTAAACATGATATTCGGTCTAGTTGCGATGAGGTATAGTAAACTACTTATCATACCCCTATAAGCTTTTTGATCAAAGCTTTCTCCACTTTCGTCAATGTCTAACTTAGTGGAGGTACTCATAAGAGTGTTGATAGACTTTGAACTATCCATGTTAAACCGTTTTAGCAAGTATAATGCATATTTTATTTGGCTAAGAAAAATATCATTACTAAGTTGTTTGATTTGTAAGCCTAAAAAGAAGGTTAGTTCACCCATTAGACTCATTTCAAACTCTTAACTCATGCTTTTAGCAAACGATTCACATAATGATTCATTTGTAGAACCAAAAATAATGTGATCAACATAAATTTGAATAATAAAAAAATTATTTTTAAAATTTTTAATAAACAATGTAGTATCGACCTTGCCTTTAGAGAAATTACTTTGAATAAGAAAGGAGCTAAGTTTCTCATTCGATGCCCTTGGGGCATGTTTCAATCCATAGAGAGCTTTAGTCAATTTAAACACATGATTAGGGAGATTATTATTCTCAAATCCAGGAGATTGTTCAACATAAACTTCTTCGGAAATAAAACCATTAAGAAAAGCACTTTTAATATTCATTTGAAACAACTTAAAATTATTACTACTAGCATAGGCAAATAATATCCTTATGACTTCTAATCATACCACAGGAGCGAAGGTTTCTTCATAATTGATACCTTCTTCTTGGTTGAAACCTTTAACCATTAATCTAGTCTTGTTTCTAACCATGATATCATATTCATCTTGTTTGTTTCTAAAGACCCATTTAGTACCAATAACTAAATGATCAATTGGACTTAGAACAAGCTTCTATACCTCATTTCTCTCAAATCGATTCAACTTTTCTTGCATTACAATGACCCATGAATCATCTTTCAAGGCCTCGTCAATACATTTAGATTCAATTTGAGAGAGAAAAGCGACGTTGGCACAAAAATGCTTAAGAGAAGAACGAGTTTGAACCCCTTTTGATGTGTCTCCTATGATTAGCTCCTTAGAATGTGCATCTACGTACTTTCATTCCTTGGGTAAGGATATTTCGGAAGAAGATGCATCCAAGTTGCTATTTGGAGAAAGGGTTTCATTTAAATTCAAAGTATCAAAATCAACATCATCATCAATATCATTTTTCTTAACTTCGAAACTTCATTAAAAATAATATGAATAGATTGTTCTATAACTAAAGTTCTTTTGTTAAAAATACGAAAGGCCTTAGAAACAGAGGCATAGCTAAGAAAAATTCCTTTATCGGATTTTACATCAAATTTACCTATGGCATCTTTTTCATTTAATATAAAGCATTTACATCCAAAAATTTTAAAATATGAAACGTTGGGTTTATTTTTGTTCCACAACTCATAAAGAGTTTTGAAAAGTAATGGTCTTACTAGAACCCTATTCATGACATAGCATATTATATTTACGGCTTCGGCCCAAAAATATTTTGATAGGCTATGTTCATTTCACATGATTCTTGTCATTTCTTGTAAGTTTATATTCTTTCTTTCTACTACTCCATTTTGTTGACGATTTCTTGGAGTAGAGAAATTATAGTTATATCCATTAGATTCACAAAATTCTTGAAAATCATGGTTTTGAAATTCACCACCATGATCACTTCGAATTGACGAAATCATAAAACCCTTTTAATTTTGAACATGTTTACAAAACTTAGAGAAATACCTAAGGCAATCACTTTTATGTGTCAAAAAGTAAGTCCATGTGTATATACTATAATCATCTACGATGACAAATGTATATTTGCTACCTCCTAGGCTTGATATAGTAATTGGTCCGAACAAGTCCATATGAATCAATTGCAATTGTTTAGATGTGCTTATTTGGTTCTTTAGTTTGAAGCTACCTTTTTTTGTTTTCCTAGTTGACATGCATCACACATATTATCTTTGATGAACTTAATATGAGAAATTCCTCTTATAAGTTCTTTAAATTAAATTTGAGAGATTAGTTTCATGCTAGTATAATCTAATCTCCTATGCCAAAGCCAAGCATCGTCATTTAAAACCGAAAAATATATTTCATTACAAATATCATTAATGTTGATAGTGTATACATTATTTTGTTTTAGGGCAATCATAGATGTATTTTTGTGTGATTTTTCTATAATACAAGCATTAGTTTCGAATCTAACAATATATTCTTTATCACACAATTGACTAATACTCAAAAGGTTATGCTTTAGGCTATCCACCAACAACACATCTTCAATAAAAAGGTTGGATTTGTTACCTATAGTTCCTTTGCCAATGATTGTACTCTTATTGTTGTTTCCGAAGGTGACATATCCTTCGTCTAGGCTAGTGAGTTTAGAGAATTTAGATGGATCTCCGATCATATGCCTTAAGCATCCACTATCAAGGTACCATCTTTTGCTCCTAACTTGTGATGGTATATTTTTCTACAAGAAAAGATGATTTTTAGGCACCCATTTGACCTTGGGTGCCTCAAAAATTGATCTGCCTAGCTTATCATATTGCATTGAGTTATTTGAGGTTCTTTTAGGAACCTAAATAGATTTATGTGGACTATATTTCTTAAATGGATAATGATAGCCACATGCCCAAATTTATAACAAAAGTTGCATTTGTTTCGGGGTGAAACACGTAAAGTAGGGCCTTTAACAAATGTGGTCAGATTTTAATGAGAGCTACTCATAAATCCGATTCCACCTCTCCTATGAACGTGACCCTTATTGGCAAGAATCATGTTCAAGGACTTGCTACTAACTTCAAATTTTTCTAAGGTTTCTTTGGGTAGCTAGTTTTCCTTTTGAAGTATTTCTAGTTCATCACATTCCATACATGGAGCTAAACTATCATTATGCTCAACTTTTAATCTATCGAAATCACTAACAAAAGAAGAATGCTCTTTTTTTAATAATTTATATTTTTTTATTAATTAATTTATATTCATCAAATAAATCATGAAAAGCATTTAATAGTTCATCAAAGGATAAATTTGCATCAAATGAACTACTCACCTCATCTCCAATAGCCATTAGCGCATAGTGAGCAACTTGCTCGGTATTGGTTAGCTCCTCTTCTTCGGATGCACTTGAGTCATCCCAAGTTACTTTAAGAGCCTTCTTCTTCTTCGATTGCTTCCTCTTTGCTTGGGGACGTTTACTCTTGTAGTGTCCTGACTTCTTGCATTCATAGTATATCACTTATTCTTTCTTAGGTTTAAATTTATTTTTTGTATCATTTCTAAATTTATTTCTTTTTATAATTTTTTTGAACTTTCTAGTTAAGAGTGCCAAGTCATCATCAAGGTCATCATCACTTGTATTTTCTTTCAACTGTTCTTCTTGAATTCTTAATGTCATATCCTTTCTGTTTTTTGGAAGGTTATTTTCGAGCTCTTCATGAGCATTACAAGTCATCTCATAGGTCATTAGTGACCTGATTAGTTCTTCGAGAGGAAGTTTATTTAAATCTTTGACCTCTTGAATGGTCGTGACTTTAGGGTCCCAACTCTTTGGAAGGGATCTTAAAATTTTATTAATAAGTTCAAAATCTGAGAAACCTTTACCAAGTTCTTTTAAACTATTGACGACATCCGTAAATCGGGTGTATAGGTCTCCAATGGTCTCACTCGGCTTCATTCGAAACAACTCAAAAGTGTGTATTAAAAGATCAATTTTTGACTCCTTTATTCTACTAGTGCCTTCATGAGTCACTTTGAGTATGTGTCAAATATCAAAAGTCATTTCATAAATAGACACACGATTGAACTCGTTTTTATCTAAGATACAAAATAAGGCATTCATAGCCTTGGCGTTTAAAGCGAAAGTCTTCTTCTCCAACTTATTCCAATCATTTATTGGAAGAGAAGACTTTTGAAACCCATTTTCTATAATATTTCATAATTCGAAATCTATTGAAATTAGGAAAATCCTCATTCTAGTCTTCCAATATGTGTGATCCATCCCATTAAATATGGGCGGACGTGCGATTGAATAACCCTCTTGTATGCCGGCAAATGTCATCTAGTAAACCAAATGAGAGTGAACCTTGCTCTGATACCAATTGTTAAGATCAAGAACAGCACTAAGAGGAGGGGGAGGGGGGGGGGTGAATTAGTGTAGTAGAAAATTCATTGATTTCGAAAAAATGTTCATCTCGATTCAAATCGTTTTAGAAAGATGTTGAACTTAAAACTTTCGTAAGAATGTAAGGAGAAGCTCAAGGAGGTTTGCAATAAAGTAAATTACATAAAAGGAAAAGCAAACTAGAATTTAGAATAGTTCAGTCAATGAGACTTATATCCACTTCGGATTCCTCCTCCGTCGAGGTCACTAGCGTCCACTAAAGGCCTTCCTTCAATAGGCAAAGACCAACCACCTTTTATAGCTCTTTCTCCTTTTGTCGGGTTTAAGAAACAACCCTTACAAGTCTCACTCCTCTTTCTTGGATAGTTACAAGGCTAAGAGAGGGAGGAGGAGAACTATTCTCACTTTTACAATACTTTTCACACCCTAAACACTTAGAATTTTTCACACATATAATAGCACTTTGTTACCCTTTCATACAGAAAAGGGTGGGGTATTTATAGACCTTAATGACTTCAAAAATGAAGCCAAAAAGTGTCTCATCCCGGATTTTTGGGGTACTGACGGGTGGTACCACTGCTTGACAGAGCTCGGAGATCGAGCTCTAACGGTACCACCGCATGACAGGGGTAGTACCACCGCTGGCATCATTAACTGCCAGCGATACTATCGCCCAGACCACCTGGGAGACTAGGTCTTCCAAGCGATACCACCGTTGGCCCTGGTGGTGCCACCGCCAACCATGATTTTAGGGGCTGAATGGGCTGTTCAATCCAGCACAATTTAGCCCTGTTAAGGGCCCAGTTGGCCCCTAATTAAGTTAGTGAGATTACCTCTCAATTCTAACTCAATCTACTGTAAAACTATAATAACTAAGACATAATTAAAGCACTCTTGTTCCGGTACATCAATTGCTCTTCTGGCGATCTTTCGGTGATCTTCCAACGAACTCTCGGCAATGTTCCGGCGGACTCCCGGTAAGCTCTCGGACTTTACGACGATCTTTTTGGCAAGTTCCGACGAGCTTCTTTGGCAAGCTCTTGGACTTCTCAGTTGGTTTCGGTAGAACTTCCAAACGAACGTCCAGACTTTTGACGAACTCTTGAGCTTCCAACGAGATCTCGATCTTGACTCTGGCACAACACTTGTTTTATGTCTTACTGCTATCATAGTTAATCCACCACACTTTTTTTCAATATATGGATTAGATCAAATAATTTATATTTGATTTTATCATCAAAATCTGAAATTCAATAGGTTCACCGGGGATATTGATCATTATTGGTGGACAACTAAGAGAGTTGTCAATGTAACCTAATAAGTCATATCTAAATAAGAGATTAGAAAATTAGGCTCTCTAGTTACCTCCTTTTTTATAACTTGTTGCCTCTCCTAAAATGTGGTCAGAAATGACAAAGCAGTGAAAGCCGTTGCTACCGTGGGCTTTTACTAAAGAAGGGCTTTATTAGCATCGAGAAGTATGCGTTTTAACTTCAATGGACATGTCTATGGGGCATCGTATAGTTTAATCAAACTTCTTTTTCCTTTTGCATATAAAATGCAGGAACTTCTTTTTGTGTGCCAATTTGAAGCATTCGTCAGGATAAAATGGTCTTATTTGTTCCAAATAATGCAAATTCAGACTAAGAATGCATCACTTTCCATTGTCAGTCAGCTAAATGTTGATCGTATTTGTGGAACTCTATTTTTTTAGTTAAATTAATTATAAATTTCTTAGAATTCATTAATACCGCCAATGGTTCACCTATGGTAGTTAAAGATTCTTTGGGATTTATACTTAAATATTAAATTTACCTTTACGTGAATGAAGGTTTTTTTTCAGAAAAAAATATTTTTGGATTATTTAACATTATTTTTAAGAAATAAATTATCTAGAAATGTGCTTATGCTAATAAGTATTCTTTCTATCTTTCCTTTAAAAGATTTAAATGTTTTCTTCTGTATCCTTAGAAAATGACAACCAGATTTCCATTATATAGTAATTCACTTGCCTTTGAGATTGTTATTTTATAAATACGGCTTTTCTTTTTATATGGTATAACAAACCTTCAACCAAGTGCTCTATCTAGATTTTTAAGTGTTTACTGTGGTCTTCAGTGTTACCTGTGCTTACTGGTGAACCTTTTCTCAAGTCTTTGGCATAGACAAGCGAGTAGCTTTGTTTTCTTACTTGTGTTTCTGTTAATAACTAAACGCCCTAAAAGTTTGCACATCTTCTTCCTGACACTTTTGGATAATCCCACTTGGTCTTTACGTTTGTGTTACTTATTTGTAAGATGATGGGTGTTTACAATGAAAGAGTTTACCTGGTGCAGTAAATTTGAGACTACATGACTTGTTTGAATCTATATCTGACCTTGTTCTGAGCATCTAAATCTAGGTAGATTCCATGTGTTGGAAGTTTGTGTCATCATGTTACTCTTTGAGTATGTTGCAGCCAGCAGCTTCATTAGCACTATTTTAATATAGCATGTATTTGACCGATTCAATGTTGCCATCTTGAGTTCAAGGACAGTGAAACTTTTGCTAAGTAGTTTAATCGAATTGTCGTGTTTGCATTTACTCATGTTTTCTTGTTTTACCTTTGTTGTCATGCCCATTTATTTATTTATTTGACATGCAAACAATATTATTGATATCGGGAGTGATGCAGAATGGGAAGGTGTAGAATAGATTTTGAAAGAAAACTGACGACATAGTTTTTTTGATAGAAAATGAACGAACTCACACAAAAAGTCAACAATACAATCGTATTTGCTGGAAGGAGTTTTCCAAATAGAAAAAGGAGCGAACTCAAGAAGCAACTTTAGTAAAAACGAAAAATAGCTCACCACCAAGTTTAAAATCAAAAGGGATACAGAAAGATCACCACCCTATGGATAATAAATACGGATACAGAACTGAAAACAAAAGACTTACCACTCTAAGACGTATCTTAGAGATACAGAGTTTAAGAAAGCACTCCAAGAGAGCTTCTGCCAATATCCTTAGTTTCTAAAGTTCTTTATAAGTCATAAACACCAAAATAAATACTAATGTATGAAACAACCTTTCATACATAGGGAATTTCGAAATTAAGTGTTTACAGCTGCTAACCAACTCCTTTAATGCATTCCTTGGTTATAAAGAAATGTTCATAGCTGTTAACCAACTTCTTTAATGCATTCATTTGTCACGAAGAAAAGCACCTTGAAACAGTTTTAACTTTGTGCAGAGAATATGCTGATGAGCTATTATATTTGAGTGAGCTGAGTTAAAGATTATGAGGCATCAGTGTTGGCTAAAAAAAATATCATATCATATACAAGGTTCAAATTATCATATTGTAGTAAATTAGATACTCCCGTGTCAATCTCCCCTGGTTGAAAAAGACTTGTCCTCAAGTCCTTGTTTGATTCATCAACATGATTATAAAAAGGACTTAAATCAGCCACATTAAATGTTAGGGATACTCCGTAATCTTCAGGTAGCTCAATCTCATAAGCATTTTAGCCAATTCTCTTAAGCACCTTGAATGGACCATCAGCCTTTGGTTTTAGTTTTCCAAATTTGCTGGTGGAAACCTTTCCTTCCTTAGATGAATCCAGACCAAATCACCTGCATTAAACCCATATGTTTTCTGTATTTGTTGGTAGCATGCATGTACCTCTCATTTTGCTTCTTAATAGTTGCTTTCACACCCTCATGCAGCTTTTTTATCTACTTAGCTCTTTCATCAGCATCTCTACTAAATTACTTTGTTATATAATGAGGGATTAAGTCCAAAGGACTAGTAGGATTAGCACCATAAACAACCTCAAAAGGACTATTACCGATACTATGATGGATAGAACGATTGTAGACAAACTTAATTTGTTGAAGAATGACATCTCACTGCTTAATATTCTTGCCAACATAGCTTCAAAGTAAATTTCTCAAGCTTCTGTTCGTTACCTTAATTTGCCCATTAGTTTGTGAATGATGTGAGCTGCTGAAATTCAAAAAATTACCTAGCTTCCTCCAAAAAGTTCTCTAAAAATGACTAACAAATTTTAAATCTCGATACTATAGTTTTTGGAATACCATGCAATTTAACAATCTCCTTAAAATACAAATCAGCAATATGAGATGCATCATTCGATTTATTGCAAGGAACAAAGTGAGACATTTTTTAAAATCTATCAACAATAACCATGATAGAATCCTTGTTCCTTTGAGTTCTTGGCAATCCCAAAACGTAATCAAGACTCACTTCCTCCCATGGAATATTTGGCACAAGCAATAGAGTATATAATCCAGAGTTTTGACTTCTTATTTTTGCCAAATGACACACTCGATATTGTTTTACATATCTTTCCACATCTCTAAATATCTTAGGCCAATAAAAGTTTAATTGAATAAGAGCTAAAGTCTTATCTCTATCGAAATATCCACCCAAAACACCATTATGAGCTTTAGCTAGAATTACTTGTCTCAAAGAACAAGATGAAACACATAAAGCATTAGCTTGAAAAAGAAAACCATCAAGGATAGAAAATTGTTGAAAGGAACCTGATTTGCAATTCTGTCATATTGAGCCGAAATCTACATCATTATTATAAAGATCTTTGAATGTCTCAAATCCAACTTTGACTTCCATTGCTGATAATAAAGAATGCTTTCTGCTCAATGCATCAGCAACCACATTTTGAACACTAGATTTGTGCTTAATTATAAAGTTATAAGATTGTAAAAACTCCACCCAAGCTACATGCCTTTTGTTTAGCTTGTGTTGGTGATTTATGAACTTTAATGCTTCATGATCTGAATATAGCACAAATGGCTTGGCAAGAAGGTACTGACTCCAATGAGATAAAGCTCGATATATGGCATAGAACTCCTCATCATAGGTAGAATATTTCCTTCTTGTATAATTCAGCTTCTCACTAAAAAATGTAATCGACTTTCTGTCTTGACTCAAAACAGCACCAATTCTCATATTAAATGCATCACATTCAATCTCAAACACATTGTCAAAATTTGGTAGAACTAAAATAGAAGCTTCGGTCACCTTTCTTTTTAAAAGCTCAAAAGCATCATTAGCCTCATTAGTCCATCTGAATTTATCACATTTCAGACATTCGATGATTGGAGTGACAATAGAGCTGAAATTCTTGACGAATCTTCTGTAAAAAGAAGTTAAGCTATGGAAACTCCTCACATCATACAATGAAGCAGGTGTTGTCCAACTGAGAATAACTTCTACCTTACTTTGATCCATCATGATTCCATCTTTTGAAACAACATACCTCAAAAATACAACACTAGATGTAAAGAAATCACACTTTGTTAGATTAGCATAAAGCTTTTGCTGCCTCAAAATAAGAAAGATTTCTTTCAAATGATTCATATGCTCCTCTTCACTCTTGTTGTATACCAATATATCATCAAAGTAAACTACAACAAATATTCCAATGCATGACTTAAGTATATGATTCATAAATCTCATGAAAATGCTAGGATCATTAGATAGCCCAAATGGCATAACCAACCATTCATATAAGCCTTCTCTAGTTTTAAATGTTGTTTTCCACTCATCTTCAGGCCCCATTCTTATTTGGTGATAGCCACTCCTCAAATCAATTTTAGAGAAAATAGAAGCACCACATAATTGATCAAGTAAATCATCTAACCTTGGAATAGGAAAATGATAGTCCAATGTGATTTTGTTGATGATATGGTTGTCCATACACATTCTCTAAGAACCATCCTTCTTAACCACCAACAAGGCAGGAACTGCACAAGGACTCATGCTCTCCCGAATTAACCCCTTTTTCACTAATTCATCAACTTACCTTTGAAGTTCTTCATATTCCTTGGGACTCATTCTGTACGCAGCTATGTTGCAATACAATAGACAAACCATGATCTACATAAGTAACCTCTTCCTCATCTTCATCATATTTTGGTTTGTCGTCAACTTCGTCTTCTCCTCCATCACTATGATTTGAAACAATATGCCCAAAACCATGACATTTGAAGCATTTTCGACCACTTTAGGTAGAAGAATTAGGCCTTTTTTTGCTACCAATAGATTCTTCACCCTTTTCTTGCACCTTCAATATCACCTTACTTTGGATAGTAGGCTTGGAACTTTCTCCTTTTGTATAGTCTTCTTTTGAGTCGTACCGAGAACTCTTTTTAAACTTTTGTTGCTTTTCAACTTTTAATGTCAGTTTGTTCATATCATTTAAAGACCAATATGGCTGTAGTTGAACAACTTTAGTAATCTCATACTTTATACCTCCTAGGTATCTTGCAATGGTTTGCTCTTTCGGTTCCACAAACTCTCCTTTTAACATCAGATAATCGAATTCTGCAGTGTACTCCTCCACACTAAGATCTTTTTACTTAAAATCATAGATTTTAAGAAATATCTCTTGCCTATAATTGTAAGGTAAATATTTTCTCTTCAGCTCTCTTTTTATTTTTTCCATAATTTTACTCTTCCCCTCACGTTCTCTTTGTTTTTTTAGATTTTCTCACCAAAAAGATACATTCCGTCTTAGTTTGAGTGCCACAAGTTTGACCTTCTTTTGTTCTTAAATTAAAAATTCTTAAATTCTTTCTACTGTATTAAGTCAATTGATAAAGTCATCAATATTTATTTTACCTTCAAACTCTGAAATCTCAAATCTTGGGTTATATTTATTCTACCACTTGTTTTGGATTCCATTTCTTATCCGACATCTTTTCGACTCCCTTGGGAGAGGAGGTGTATCTTCATCAGAAGTATATTCATGGACATTATTTTCATGTTGGTTTTGTCTACTTTGAAGTTCTTCGATTATTTCATTCTTTTCTTGTAGACTATGCAGTAATCTTCGTAGCTGTAGTCTCAACGACTCAGCATCATCTTCATGGTCGCTACCTTTACTAGCTATATCTTTTCCATTCCACTTTGCTATGATCTCTAGCCTTTAGCTTTGATACAAAACTGATACCGAGAGTGATGTAGAATGGGAGGGTATAGAATAGATTTCGAAAGAAAACTGATGGCACGGTTTTTTCGGATAGAAAATGAACGAACTCACACGAAAAGTCAATAGTACAATCGTATTTATTGGAATGAGTTTTCCAAATAAAAAAAGGAGCGAACTCACGAAGTAACTTTAGTAAAAATAAAAATAGCTCGTCACCAAGTTTAAAATCAAAAGGGATATAAAAAGATCACCACCCTAAGGATAATAAACACGGATACAAAACTAAAAACAAAAGACTCACCACTCTAGGACGCATCCAAGATATACAGAGTTCAAGAGAGCACTCCAAGAGATCTTCTGCCAATTTCCTCAGTTTCTAAAGTTCTTTCTAAGTCCTAAACACCAAAATAAATACTAGTGCATGAAACAACCCTTCATGCATAGGGAATTTCGAAATTAAGTATTTACAACTGCTAACCAACTCCTTTAATGTGTTCCTTTGTCATGAAGAAATGTTCACAGCTGCTAACCAACTGCATTCCTTTGTCATACCTTGAAACATCTTTAACTTTGTGCAAGGAATATGCTGATAAGCTATCATAGTGGACTGAGTTAAAGATTATGAAATATTATTGTTGACTAAAAAAAATATTATATTATAGATACTTATTAATTATTATTAACTATTCCTTCTGGTTTTGCCATTATCCAGGAGCATCTGACAGCAGTTTCTCGGACTATTTACATATGTAATACTTTATTCACATCTAGTGCCAAAAATCAAGATTTTTCTTGGTAAATTTGATTCTTTTTCATCTCATTTTCAGGTTTGGAAACTGCATTACACGTATCTAATTCTGGATTTGACAGCATCACAGGTCGGGTCTCTTTTGTTTTTCTCAACATTCTTTTCATGCTATGTTATTTGATATTCATGCTATGTTTCCTTCTAGAAATCTGCAAGTTGTATTGACCTCATTTAAAACAAGTGCAAATTGTATCTTGATGATCTCATGGAAAATCCTAATCTGCCTTGGACAAAGCTTTAATGAAGGCCATCATCAGTCTCAAATTTCATGGAGGTAAATTGCCTGCTTTGTGTGAAGTGAAAGGTAAACATCTTTTTATTAGAAATACATTGTAGTGAAGCACCAGCATCAATATTGTTTTTTCCCTTTTTTCTTTTTTTTTGTAGTCATTCCTTCCCTCCCCCCTAAAATCAAGCAGCCACCAAACGTCCTATTCTCTTGTTTTGAATCAGATGTTTTATACTTATTTAGAGGGAAGGACTTCAGACCCCAAGATCTATTCCTTGAAGTTGCTCAGAAGAATATAGTGAAAGTATTTCTTTGATAAATTTTTATCTTTTTTAATTTAATGAGTTCAATTAGCTGGAAGAGTAACAAATTGTTGACTATGTATGATTTGTTAAAGCATAGAAAGTCTACTTTGCTTCAAATTAATAACACATAACTGTTCACTGCATAATTTAGTTGATATCCGAGACATATTGAAGGCCTTATCAGGACAGTAAACCCTACCGACAAGTATTTCATCATGATATTTATTATTGAATATTCCATATCGATCCGAACCTAGTAGTTCTCCAAAAAGCTCTCACTATTTTGCAATTGGGGTTGTTATAGAGTCAATAAAATTATATTTTATGCATTAAATATTTAGTATCCATCACGGAGTCCAAGTTTCCTTACTATTTTGAATAACATGAGACTTGCAAGCTTATAGGAGAAATTAGTCCTCTAATTATTAGTCTACAGTTGAGTTTGTCTTACATATTAAATTTGTTATCTTATCCATTATTTTGCAATTGTTGTGGTCATGTGGTAGACAAATTATATTTTATGCATTAAGAATATGATGGTCAAAATATTAGCAAACATATAAGTTGAAGAGAAAATAGAAAAAAAATTGAAGGCGCTAATATTCTTACTGTTACAAAATAATTTAAAAACTTTTTGGTCTAGTAATTATTAACCTCTATAATGTAGAAAACCATGTTTTGGCATCACAAATGGTTATTATAGCGATCTGTATGGACTTAGGTGGTTTTGCCTAAAGGTCAGTCTCCCCGAAACTTTCCATGATCCCTTAGAGCCTACAGAAAGAGAAAATGGGTTAGAGAAAGCACCTCACTCGAGTTCCGCAAGCAAATATTTCAGAAAACACTTCATAATCAATGCAAATTACAAACAAACTTCACAAGCTCTAAACGGTCGCACAACAAAGGATCCAAAATGGTCCACTACAGATCGAAATCACTCACAAGTGTTCACATGATACAACATTTATTTACAAGCCTAAAATGATCGTCAAACCCAAGTAAAATGAGGTTATAAGCCTTCCACCATCCCTCTGCATGCTGTGCAAAGCATGAACAAACCAAAAGACACGGACATACATAAGCATTACATCGAACACTCTGTTTACAATTTTGTCCATGACATTCTCTCCCACTTAATCCTTCGATGTCCTCGTCAAAGCCTTTGCCGACACTACATGTCTTCAATCTTCTGCTCCAGCTACAATGCGTCTGTTGGCTCCCAATTGCTCTCCGCTGTTGTTGTTGAGTATTTGAACTTTTGATCCACCATGCTGTTTTAACTCGCCAATGACTCTAACTCTAGTGTGAGGTTAGCTGAGTTGTGTTGATCCCTATTGGTTCCTACGGATCTTTTAATTGAAAGAAAAGATCATCCTTAATATACGATAGTCTCTCAAATGTCTTATGCTACTTGAATTAGGTAAATGCATGTTGAAGCTTTAACGAGCATCGCCTTGTAAACTTTTAAAGTTTTTGGGTCCTTCCTCTACAAAATTTATCCATCGACTCTTCTTTTACTTAATTGTTATTTCCAACTAGTTTCGCATCACTTTCGCTTTTGATTTACATTCTGTTGGGAAATAAAGAGGATAATCTACTCTCAATAGCACTGATCACTATTGGT
The DNA here is from genome assembly GCF_036884655.1 of Musa acuminata AAA Group. Lineage (NCBI taxonomy): Eukaryota > Viridiplantae > Streptophyta > Magnoliopsida > Zingiberales > Musaceae > Musa > Musa acuminata. Next base: position 15,874,105 of record NC_088328.1, on the reverse strand, counting down.
GAGGATTTAACAACTATTGTTTTCCATTTGATTTTTTCAAAGGGTCTTTGAACATATGCAGAGCTCCTCTACTAGATAGATAGGAGAATTGGGGTACTCGATTTTGCCCATTCTCTTAAGAGTTGAGAAGACAAAGGTTACTTAACTTCGCCTGCCACCTCGAGAGTTGTACTTCATGTATCGAGCTGGTTACTGGTCTTCGCCTACTATTTGCTTACACTTTTGAAGCACTTAAAGTATTTGTACTCCTTGCGTTGAGTTAGTTATTGTGATTCACCTTCTCAATGCCATCGAACTTTTAGAATACAATCAACAAAGGCCATATTGGTGATGGCAACAATAATGAGTAAATCCTCTAAAACGGGCTACTTTAATGGAGGGCCAACATCCACTTCTCCTCATTCGTTACTATCATTGTCAATTTTTGACTCTAAAACCTCTTGATGTCTTGAATGTATCATAATTGTTAGGTAATTATGCGGGAGAGCCAAACGATGGAGGCATGACAGATGTGGTAGTCAACAATACCCACCGGAAGGAGCATGTGACGACAACAAAGGGTATTTAACATATTAGAGGGAAAAAAAAGTAAAAATAATTTAAAATTGGAGGCATTTTTGAGGGAAAAAAAAGATAACTTTTTTTTTTTTTTTTGGCAAATCATCCTTTGTTATATATAATAATTTTATGTGTTTATCCTCTAAATTTAAGTTTGACATAATATCCTTATAAAACTCAAAAAAATACAAATATGTTAGTCTGATTAATCTTTCTCAAATGATCATTAGAATAATGATATTAAATTTTAAATCAGAATTAAAAGTCCTTCGAAATTATTAATAAATGCAAAGGATTAGATAATTGGTGAAAGTAACTTTAGAGTATTTCAAGCATTTAAATACTTACTATTTTTAAAAAAAAATCAAGGATAGCAATAACTAGTAATAGTTAATTTTGAACATGTGATAATGGAATTCATATGTATGAAAGAATTAAATATTTAGAAAGAGTATATATTTTAAAGAGAGAGAGATATATGCAATATTAAAATTAGATAGGTAAATATATCATTTCAAAACTTGAAAAAGATATCCCTCTAAAGTTGGTGATTTGCATACATGCATCTGAATTTGATTCTACAATACTTATAATCTTACAAAACATATCATTGTAGTTAATATATTATTATTTTTAGGTACTTAAAATTTTATTAGAAATATTTAAAAGTTCATGCTTGGCCAAATATTCCCCAAAACGAATTAGTAATCTGACCAACACATATTCCAAAGAAATGTTGCCACTGCTGTAATATTATTTTGTTATCGTGTTCTGCTCACCGGCGACAGGACCAGACACCGACTAACACCACCGGGGCTACTTTAATCGCTTTGCGTGCGGTAAGCACACCGAATTTGCACACCGCCGTCCACGTAATGCTTTTGTCATGTATTTAGATATTTGGAATGGATGCCAACGAAACCATTGTCCGAAATATTAAAGATAGCAATATCCATATACGAATATGAATTAAGTATATGTGATTGATATCTTTTGATCATCAACTCAACCTGATGAGATCGAGTTGATCTTCTGAAAGTTCACACAGAGTGAATGAGATTACGATCCGACGGTAGAATTTGTCTGAAGTCTGTATCTCATATAAAAGACCACCAAATGATGAAAGATCATCGGAGGTCGATAAGGGATGGGGAAGAAAGAGCATTAAATCTAGTCAACGGTGCTGTTTACTGTCCAATTCAAGGCAGTTTAAGAGGCATTAAAATCTGAATGAATGAGTCAACGCCCCCGATGGCTACATATAAACCCTTCCCTTGTCGTTTCGATCCGTAGGTTGATGAATGCCCTCAACCGCCACCCACCTCTCTTTAAGCTCCGATGCCCTCGTTGCCTTCTTATACATGCGCTCGAGTTCTCGCTCGGCACCCCACCTGATCTCACACGATGGAAGCGGAAGTAGGCAGGAAGGAGGAGGAGGAGAAGATGGAAGTGGAGCCCAAGACTGGAGTCTCGTTTCCTGCGAAGCTATCTGATGGGAAGCAGCTGTGTGCCACCGGGTTAAGAAGAAGGAAACTTCTGGCGCTCGGCATCAACATCTACGCCTTCGGTCGGTGGAGCTGTGGTGGAGATGCTGCAAGCGCATGCTGACATGAACCCTGTTTCTGTGTGCAGGAATGTATGTCGACATTGATGCTCGGTTGAAGGAGCTTCTCAAGGCGAAGTTTGGCGAGGCTGCAGAGAGACCCTGTAAGGAACTGTACGAGGCAGTGATCGACGGCGACGTGGGCATCGTTGTCAGGCTGGTGATAGTGTTCAAAGGCCTCACCATGAGCATGGTGAGGAAGAACTTTGATGAAGGCCTCGGTGGATCACTGAAGAAGCTCACCGGTGGTCAGAAGAACGAGGAACTCATCAAGAAGTAGAATACATACCCTCTCTTTCCTCCTCGCGTATATAACCTAACCCTAAGCACGTCCTTTCTTGTGATCCATTGCAGGGTCATGGCAGCAGCGAAAGATGGCACTAAACTGCCTCCTGGATCGGTCATCTAGATAACTAGGCTTCCTGGACATGTGCTGCAGGCCAAGGGTGAGAACCTTGGAGAATTGCAACATCTTATATGGATTAACAGCTGTGATTAGAATGTGAGATTGTTTGGTGCAGTGAAAGATGAGCTGATGAGCAAGGTCGAGAGTGAGTTGCTGTGCAGAGCTTACTTCCACATGTATCTGGGTGATGATCCATTTGACAAGGAGGCTAAAGAGAGATTTGGAAGAACACTGGTCTCTTCTCTTTCGGCTCCATAGGATAAAAGGAGTACAACTGGGAATAATAAAGGCTGATTTCGTTTTGCTGCAACAATGAAGGTTTTCTATATACACATTTCAGCTCCATCACGGCAGCACAAAGCACACCTCCTTTCAGTGTTCATCATGTCAGCTACATGACTTAATAATTACCTTGTAATTACAGGCACAATTCATCAATTACCTTATATATATATATTTAATATTTATAATAAATATTTATAGTATTTTATTGAAAATACTATAAATATTATTATTAAAAATACTATAAATACTATAAATATTATTAAAAAATATTATAAACGATATTATGTCATGTCTTTTTGGTCATTATATTTAGACTTATAATTAGTTTGATTGAGATTATGAATCAAATTAAATTATTTATAGTATCTTCAAATCAACTTTATAGTATTTTTATTGTGATAGTAAAAAATAATATAACATGTGAAAAACATTATAACAGATCAAAATATTATAATAAATAAATAAAATTTTCAAGTATAGTGTTTTTAAAATTAGAGATATTATTTGAAACAAATAAAATGAAACTATTGATTATGAAATATAAAAAAGGTAAGTATTTTTAAAAAAAAAATCATATTATAATATTATTAGAATATATATTATAACGAATAATATATATGTTAGAATACCATATATATATATATATATATATATATATATATATATATATATATATATATATATATATATATATATATATATATATATATATATATATATATATATATATATATATATATATATATATATATATTGGAATACCCGTATGCATAACTTTTCTACATTTTCGAACTTTTCCCTTGGTAGTACACAGCCCCCATATGCTGATAACCAAGGCTTTCATCCGATGCAATATTCGATGCACGCACGGAAGACCCGTCTCTACGGTTCCATAGCTTTCACTTCTTGAATCCATAGTCCTTCTTGTCGTCGTGTTGTTCACCGAAGTGGAGCTCCCAATAGCTCTCGATCATACCTTCGTATGACATAGTTGTTAGATTATGTGATCCTATTTAATTAAGTAAGATATATTATAAATATGATTGGATTCTGATAATGGTTATTGGCCAATAGAAAAGAAGTTCAATTAAAGTAGGATTTCTTAGGAGATAACTTTGATGGGAGGAATTCTCCTAATAACTTGTCCTAAACCCTCTGCTCTCGCCTAAAAATAGATAGAACCTCTAGGGGCTAAAAGTGGTGATCTCAGTGCATCTCAATGTAGTTGAGAAATTAAGTTTTTTCTTTCAATCTCCCTCTCCCCTAATCCGGTCCTGTGAAAAGACAGGAAGAGAGGAGAAGGATTTAGTTCTCCTTGCAAATTGATATCTTAGATCCGACAATGGAGCGCTTGTAGATCAGATAAGGTTTATTCTTCTGAACAACAAGAACGGTACGTATCATAATATATTGTTAGATCTAATTTTATTTGATTTCAATCTTAGCATAAAAGTTTTTCCGCATTAAAGATAGCATGATTACAGATTTTATGCTAACAGTAGTCCCTCACGAGACTATATTCGTGTGTATCGTATTGCCATGAACTGTTTCACCATGATCTATTGCACCATGTCACCTCCTAGTGATATCTCCATTGCATTCTAATCCTTGTGGGATGAACTCGGATTGTAATCTATCAATGTGTGGCCTTTGCTAATACATCGCAAGGCCTCTTCCACTTTTGATTGTTTTCGCTCCTTTGGCAATCGACCTTTGTCCACCCGCTCTCGGGTCACACTTAGATGAAGCCCCACTCTAGGACAGTCCATCACCTAGTAGCTCCTGAAGTTCACCGACTTTACTAAAATTGGTGCACCATTGTTTGGATCTTGGGCTTTTGCCCCTACCAACATAATCTCCGCTGTGAACCTCTCCCTTCATGACAACTTAAATAGCAGCACTATAGCATATTCTTCAAGAGTACTTACCTCCACGTCCTCTTGCCCCGTGCCAAGGCCTTCTGAACTCAACTTTGTCTCCACAAGTTGTATCGCCTTGGTTCATTTATCAAATGCTTTTCTAAGGTAGGGTGCATGTGCCTCGAAGCTCCATTCGTTTTTGGCACCATGCAGGATGAGCTCGATACATCAGAACGAGGGACCCATGGAATAACATGATCCCGCTCTTGCCTCTACAAGAGTTCATGTACTTGACCTCTATCTAAGGAAAGCTCTATGCCTCCGTTCCATATTTCATCTTCTATGTCGGCTCCTTTTATGTGGCTTGGGTACTTCGCCAAGTTCCACCCAAGTTGTTCCGCTCCTTGTTTTGCATATAGTTGATTGTGGCCCTCGCGCCCACTATTCCATGGGTCAACCCTCTATTGAGTATGATCTCTATATCGACTCCAAGTGTGCCTTTATTTGTGTTACTTTAGATCGCTCCCCCACTTGATCTCGCAATGTATCCCCTAATGCATTATCTCAAGCGAGATCATGCAACTGCTCGCTCGATCCGTTGAGCTTTGTGAAATTATTTTTGATGTACTCATCCTCAATATGTGCAGTTTGTTGCACTTCGTTCTCCCTCTGAAGAGCCGGGACTTATCCCTCCTGAATATCTATCCCGTTGGAGCAAATTTTATCTTCGGTTCCTTCTCTTTAAATATTTTGAGGATCACCATCCCCTTGGACTACTCCACTTTGCTGAACAAACTGTGCATTGTTCTGCCTCCCGCAAACGCATTTGCTAGATTACGACTCTACGTCAATACAGTCCCTACTACACCACTCAAGGCCTATCAATATACTGAACTCGCTGCATACTTTAGCCTCTGATGGACATATCCTTCTCATGCCAAAGAGAAAGTTTCAATGCTCCATGGTGCTAAGCTTCGGTCGCCTTGGGATGGCCATGAACATTCCACCGTTCGCATACAAGTCCTTGCATAATTACCGAATTCTTCGAGTTAGTAATTCCCCTCATCTCTATGAGTTTTGCACAACTCTTTTGGTCGCTGAACAACCCATTCCACCTTGCATGATCTCATCCTTTACCAAGCACCTCGCTTGCCTTGAGCACCATCAAGTATGATTGCCAATGTTGAGACGTAGCTCAAACTCAGCCATCCCAACCTTCGTGCTCTACGCATTCTTCCCAACTTGCTTGTCCTGTGATGCCTTTTGCGTGAAGGGTTGGTCATTCCTCTGAATATCAATCTCAGACGTCCGCTCCTCTGAGCGACTCTTTGTCCTTACATCTCTATGTCGGCTTTTTCTGAAACGGTCATGTGTGCTGGCTATCCTCAACGCAGCCCCACTAGGTCCCCCACGTTTGCATGCCATGTATTTATATGAGTGCTTGTCCCGCTCTGATACCATTTGTCACGAACTTAGCTGGTTTTGCCTAAGTCGTGAGGCACCCTTCCGTGTTCGTCCTCAAAGGTCAACCTCCCCAAAACCTCCCATGGTCCCTTAGAGCCTACAAAAGATAAAACGAGTTAGAGAAAGCGCCTCACTCTTGATCCGTAAGTAAACATTTTAGAAAACACTTCACAACCAATGCAAATTACAAACAAACTTCACAAGCTCTGAACGGTCGCACAACAAAGGATCCAAAATGGTCAACTATAGACCGAAATCACTCACAAGGGTCCACATGACACAACCTTTATTTACAAGCCTAAAACGATCATCAAACCCAACTAAAATGGGGCTATAAGCCTTCAACCATCCCTCTACATGTTGTGCAAAGCATGAACAAACTAAAAGACACGGACATACATAAGCATTACATCGAATACTCTGTTTACAAATTTATCTATGATAGATCGGCAACTGAAATAGCCAGCAACAACCGAAAGATTTACAGCTGTTAGAAAGTCGAAGCCTTAAGGTTGGGATAGAACTCAAATGAGATCGATCGACAATGGTCAACATCTCGACTATGATAAATATGGATAGTGTTGGGGAAAACCTATTAAAGCGGAATATTCTTTTCCCTCTTTGTGTATCAAAATGGGTTCCTCATCAAAATACTAACTTGATATCCAAATGAAAATATCAATCAGCATAGCATAAACAATAGAGCAAAACTTCAATCACACAATGAGACCAAATCTTTTAACGTGGAAAACCCAATGTGGGAAAAACCACGGGACCGTAGTCCACCTCAAACTTCCACTATCAATAGTAATGATAACAGGTTTACAGTAGGTCTTCTCTAGAATAACTAGAGGATCAGAATAACATCAAGATCATAGATCTTGGCTCAAGAATAGCATATCTTCATCATGTAGGATGGATCTCCTCGTAAGAGAATTCTAGATCTCACAAAATAGACATAGCAGGAAAGTACCATAGAGAGGGTAAACTGTAGATCAACACCGTTAAGATTGTAGAGTTTGCTGCAAGGATTCTTCACATAAAATTTGGGCCGAAACTAACAACGTTTGGCCACCGATCGTCAAGCAGAAAACTCAGAAACCTAATCTTTCTCTCTCTATTTCTCTCTCCTCTTTTCTCTGCACGCGGCTGCACGCTGCACGTGTTCACTCTCACGTTGCCCTCTCTAATTTTGCCCTTGCTCTCTTGATTTCTTTGATTTGGGCTCATGGCCCAAATTTGTCCAAGCCCACATATGGGCTGGACCCAACAATTCTCCCCCTCCAGCTCATATGGTGGGCTGTACCAAGCCTGCTCTTTACCTACATGCTTCAAGCTTCTCCTTAGGCAAAGACTTTGTCAACATATCTGATCTATTCTCATTAGTATGCACTTTTTCCAACTGTAATTATTTCATCTCAAGCACATCATGAATCCAGTGATATCTCACATCAATAAGCTTGTATCTAGAATGGTATGTTGAATTCTTGGAGAGGTGAATGGCGCTTTGACTATCATAGTAAACAGTATATCCTACTTGTTTCAAGCCCAATTCCTGTAAAAACTTTTTCATCCATAAAGCTTCCTTGTAGGCTTCAGTAATTGCTATGTATTCTGCTTCTGTGGTTGATAGAGCAACACACTTCTATAACTTAGACTGCCAAGAGATTGCTCCTCCTGCAAATGTCATCAAGAATCCCGAAGTAGATTTCCTAGAATCGGTATCACCTGCCATGTCTGCTACCCTTCTAACACAGGTTCATCACTGCCAAAACATAAACATAACCTGGAAGTACCTCTTAGATATCTTAATATCCATTTCACTACTGTCCAATGTTTCTTTCCAGGATTAGAGAGAAATCGGCTGACAACTCTAACTAGATGAGCTATATCTGGCCTAGTACAAACCATAGCATACATCAAACTGCCTATTGCAGATGAGTAAGGCACTCTGAACATTTCTTCTTTTTCTTTCTCACTTGTAGGACATTGTTTCGAACTAAGCTTGAAATGACCTGTAAGTGGAGAACAAACTGCTTTAGCTTTACTCATGTTGAATCTTTCAATAACCTTTTACAATGTAAGTCTCCTGAGATAGCCAAATCTTCCTTTTCTTCCTATCACGAAGAATCTTCATGCCAAGTATTTGTTTCACCGATCCCAAGTCTTTCATAGCAAAAGACTTACTTAGCTCTCTTTTAAGCTTTCCAATTTTTTCAACATCATGGCCAACAATCAGCATATCATCAACATATAGCAGTAAAATAATAAAATCATCATCTGAAAATTTCTTCATAAACACACAATGATCAGATGTGGTTCTATCATACCCTTGGCTCATCATAAAGGAATTAAACTTCTTATACCATTGTCTAGGTGCCTATTTGAGTCCATATAAGCTTTTCCTAAGCTTACACACCATATTTTCTTTTCCCTTGACTTTGAAACCTTCTGGTTGCTCCATGTAAATTTCTTCTTCTAAGTCACCATGAAGAAATGTTGTTTTCACATCAAGTTGCTCAACTTCTAAATTCAAGCGGGCAGCCAAACCAAGAACAACTCGGATAGAGGACATTTTCACAATTGGAGAAAATATTTATTCAAAGTCAATACCTTTCTTCTAATAGAATCCTTTCACAACTAGTCGTGCCTTGTATCTCTGTTGTGAGCTATTGTTTTCGGTCTTCAATTTATAAACTCACTTATTCTTGAGAGCTTTCTTCTCTTTAGGTAATTTTACCAAGTCATAGGTGTGGTTCTCAAGTAAGGATCTCATCTCTTCTTGCATGGCTTTAACCCACTCATTCTTATTCTCATGTAGAATAGCTTCTTGGTAAGTTTCTGGCTCTCCCCCGTCAGTAAGCATAACATACTTATGTAGAGGATATCTGGTAGATGGTTGTCGCTCTCTAGTGGATCTTCTCAATGGAATTTCAACTGGTGGTGGAGGTGCCTGTTCAGTTGGTTCAGCATCATCAACTGTAAGTGTATCATCACTAGTATTCTCACCACAATCTTCTTGTTCATCTCCCCCATGATCATCATGAACTACAGGTGAAGGAATTGGACCCAAACTCCAAGGAATATAAACAGAGGTTTCTGGCTTCTCAACATTACCACCATCATCAAACAATTGGTCTTCAAGAAACACAACATCTCTGCTTCTAATAATCTTCTTGTTCACTAGATCCCATAATCTGTACCCAAACTCTTCATGACTATATCCCAAGAAGATACATGCTTTTGCTTTACTATCAAGCTTGGACCTTTCATCTTTGGGAATATGAACAAATGCTTTACACCCAAAGACTCTTAAGTGATTATAAGATATATCTTTTCCTCTCCATACTCTCTCTGGAACATCACCTTGCAGAGGAACTGATGGAGAAAGATTTATCAGGTCAACTATAGTTCTCAGAGCCTCCCCTAAAATGACTTTGGTAACTTGGCGTGAGAAAGTATACACCTAATCCTTTCTTCAATGGTTCTGTTCATCCTTTCTACCACACCGTTCTGTTGAGGAGTTTTAGGAACTGTTTTCTCAAGCCTGATTCCATGAAACCTGCAATAATTCTCAAAAGGACCCCTGTACTCGCCACCGTTATCTGATCGAATACACTTTAGTTTTCTACCAGTTTCTCTTTCAACACTGACATGAAACTCCTTGAAAACATCGAGTACCTGGTCATTAGATTTCAAAGCAAAAGCCCACACTTTTCTAGAATAGTCATCAATAAAAGTAACAAAATAAAGAGCACCTCCAAGAGTTCTAGTTTGCATAGTACAAACATCAGTATGAACTAAATCAATAATATCTGATCTTCTAGATGATGGATATGTCTGAAATGTAACTCTATGTGTTTTTCCAGCTAAGCAATGATCATAAGATTTAAGAGATGTACCTTGCAACTCTGGTAAGAACTGCTTTCTAGTAAGAGTTTGAAGTCCCTTCTCGCTGATATGTCCAAGCCTCTTATGCCAAAGATCTATACTTTCACCTTTTTGAATTGTATTAATCTCTCCTTTATGTAGCTTAGCTTTCATGACATAAAAAGAGTTAATCTTCTTTCCTTTTGCCACAATCAGAGAACCTTTAGTAAGTTTCCATTTGTTTTCATCAAAATAGTGTGCAAAACCCTCATCATCAAGTCTACCTGTAGATATCAAGTTAAGACGAATATCTGGAACATGCCTTACATCTTTGAGTATCAATTTGCTCCCAATACTAGTCTCTAAGCAAATATCTCTAATACCCACAATCTTAAATGTACCACTGTTTCCCATTCTGACATTACCAAATTCACCAGCAGTGTAAGATCTAAAGAAATCACCATGAAAAGTAACATGAAATAAAGCACCAGAGTCAATTACCCAATTACTGTCCTGAGCTACAAGACTGACACAACCTTCATCACAAACAATAGTGATATTACCATCAGCAGCAACTGTATTGGTATCTTTTTCATTTTTCTTCATTTCATTCTGTTCTCGCTTCCAAAACCTACACTCTTTCTTCATGTGACCTGGCCTGTTATAGTGAAAACATTTGATATCTTTTCTAGACTTCGATCTTCCTCTATATCCATGTGGATTTCTGCCATGACTTCTTCCACGTCTTTCTTGTTTTTCAGTAACAAATGCACCAGAAGAAGATTCACCCTGTTCTTTCCTTCTGGCATCTTCATTTAGCAAACTGTCTTTAACCATATCTATAGTTAGAGTCCCCTCTGGCGTGGAGTTACAAATAGTCACCATATACGTTTTTCAACTTTCTGGTAAAGAGCTGAGAAGTAATAATCCTTGCATCTCATCATCTATATTCATTTTCATAGCAACCAACTTGTTTGCAAGACTCTGAAATAGGCTTATGTGCTCAATAATGTTACCACCATCTTTATACTTCAAATTTACAAGCCTTCTGAGGAGAGAAATTTTATTTCCCACTATCTTTTTCGCAAAGAGGTTTTCTAACCTTTGCCAAACAACATCAGCTCTGGTTTCATCAGAAATATGCTCATGCAAGTTTATATCCATCCATCTTCTAATATAGGCAATAGCTTTTCTATGTTGAACTTCCCATTCTTCATCGTCCATAGTAGAAGGTGTATCTTTAACCTTGATAGGCTTATACAAATCTTTGCAATAGAGCAAATCTTCCATCAAACGCCTCCAAGTGGAATAATTTGATGAGTTCAATTTAATCATACCATCAGACTCCATTTCAATCACACAAGAAAAACTAGCACCAAACAACCTGATGCTCTGATACCACTTGTTGGGAAAAACCTATTAAAGCGGAATATTATTTTCTCTCTTTGTGTATCAAAATGGGTTCCTCATCAAAATATTAACTTGATATCTGAATGAAAATATCAATCAGCACAGCATAAACAATAGAGTAAAACTTCAATCACACAGTGAGACCAAATCTTTTAACGTGAAAAACCCAATGTGGGAAAAACTACGGGACCGTAGTCCATCTCAAACTTACACTATCAATAGTAATGATAACAGGTTTATAGTAGGTCTTCTCTAGAATAACTAAAGGATCAGAATAACATCAAGATCATAGATCTTGGCTCAAGAATAGCATATCTTCATCATGTAGGATGAATCCCTCATAAGAAAATTCTAGGTCTCATAAAATAAACATAGCAGGAAAGTACCTTAGAGAGGATAAACTATAGATCAACACTGTTAGGATTGTAGAGTTTGCTGCAAGGATTCTCCACATAAAATTTGGGCCGAAACTGACAACGTTTGGCCACCGATCGTTAAGCAGAAAACTCAGAAACCTAATCTTTCTCTCTATATTTCTCTGCACGCCGTCGTAGCACGTGTTCACTCTTACGTTGCCTCTCTAATTTTACCCTTTCTTTCTTGATTTCTTTGATTTGGGCTCATGGTCCAAATTTATCCAAGCCCACGTATTGGCTGGACCTGGGCTGGACCTAACAGATAGTAGAAAGAAGGTGAACGAGACAGATACAAGAAGCATACAGGTTTGCTCCAGCATCATCCCACTTAATCTAGGGTCACATCTCGTTCCATGCAATTTGTTCTTTGGTGTAGATTTAAGAGTAACTTTATCAAATCTTCACCTTATCGATGGTAAATATGCAGGTGTGCTCCAGCATCTTCCCGTCAATATGGGGCTCTTTCATTCTCTCCCTTGGTTGGAGATAAATGAGTAACCATATTAAATCTTCAGCCACATCTCTTTCAAAGTAGTCTGTCCCATTGTGGAGATAAATTAAATCTTCATCCAAGTAATATGGTATATATCTAATCACTATACCCATGGTATATGTGCAGGTGCTCTCCAGCATTTTCCAGTCGGTGTAGAGTTGGTCTCTGCCTTGGTGGAGATAAATAAAAGAGTAACCCCATACGATCGATATGGTATGTCCTGCTCCCCCACTTCACCTATAATAACATTAGATCCAGGTTATTGAATTAATGAGTTTATTTTGTTAAAAGTTTAAGCTGGATTACAACCATGAAGGAACCGGAGTTCCTGAAGAGAGCTATTATAGACAAAAGGGTGACTTTGTTTTTCTGAATACAAATCCTCCTTACCACAACTTTGCTGGAGAAGGAGCCGAGAACATTCTCTATTATGAGGAACAATCTAGATCAATGTCTTCTTGATCCATTGAATTCTCGTCCAAAGCTCAAAACACTCTCACTCCTATTTTACATAATTTTTATTTAAAAAAATTTTGAGTTTCGGATGATCGATTTTCTATTTGTGTTGATAGAGTGATCACTAGCAAATACACTCCTGAGTAAAAATCTATTGTCATTGGACTGATGGTGATTGAACAATGAAAAAATAAATTATTATTTTTAAATTTTTGATGAATGACATACAACTAATAATATTTATAAAATGATAAAAATAATGTCATAAGAATAATATTTGGCTTTTAAGAATTTTTTTTAATGGTTTTGAAAATGAAGCCACAAATACCACTTCTATTCTAGAATTATAAGAAATTTGTCAATCTGCTTTTGGTATGTTTTGAATTTATATTTACAAGAATGTCTTAGATCTTTTGAAATTTGTATTTCTTTCGTTAAACAAGCTATGCCATTCTTATGGGGTCATCTACAAGTAATGTAATGACAGAATGAGTCAGATTTTACAAATTAAATGATAAAAGACCTAAAACATTTTCTATAAGGATCCTATCCAATGAAATTTTACATATGAAGAATTTTGTAAATATATACAAAATTATTATATATTTCTATTGTAAATAATGTTAGGTAAGTTAGTTTATATCCACAATATTGGAATGTGAAAGAATTTTAAAATTTTCAAAAATTTAAAATTTAAAATTTTAAAATTTTAAAAGTTGCTTATTTAAATTTAAAATATTTAAATAAAAATTTAAGTGATTATTTAACCACTTGTTATTAAAGTTAAAGAGTAAATATTGATATTGGTGATAAAATTTGATATATTGAAAATTTAATCATTAACTTATGTGATCATTATAATGCTAAGTATAGTAAAGAACATGGTACTTTCGAAATTTTTACATGTACGAATCAAGTTAGTAGTGGAAGCAAAATCTTTAAGGGAGAAAACCATTGTTACAAAGACAAAAAAAAGAAAAAAAGCAAGGAGATCATCGGGTTTGAACTCCATATATATTTAATTTCTTTCGAGTTTGATGATAGCACTACATAGAGTTTTTTATTATGAAATAGTGAATATGATGCCCAACACAAATACTAGTAACTCTAGTGTTGACAATAGATGTCATCACAAGAGGATGGATCCCAGATAAAATTAGATCGAACATGACCTTCAAAAAATTAAAACTCAAGCATGCATTGATGGGGATAAAAAGAGGAATAACCTTTGTATAAGAACAAATACTAGAAGACCAAAATACGCAGCGGAATAAAATGGAAACATAATCAAACAGAACACCAAGATATACATGGAAAACCCCTTCAATGTGAAGGGTAAAAACCACGGGGCAAACTAGAGATAATCCACTATGAGAATAATGAATATACAAATCTCAATTTCTTGCCCAAAACCCTAGCAACAACCACAAGAGAATAACTGGGATACAAGGATCACGTCACTGCCCACAATATCTAAAACCTCCCCAAGTAATCACAGCAAGAGTCTACTGTAGATTTGATCTAACCTGAGATGAGAACACTGCTAGATAATTGTGAACAGTCTCTCTGCGTTGTCCTTGTCTTCTTCCCTTTCTTTCTCTTCCTTTTCTGCCTTGATCTCCTTCTTCTCTTTGGAATACCGTGGCCTCAAAGATCTGCCTCGTTGCTGCCTTTTTATAGCCTTAATCTGCCTCTAAAATGCAGCCACCACACCCCCCTAATCTTAATTAGGGTTAGGTTAAGAGAGGCTGTGGGCTGTGGGCTAATAAAGCCCACATGGGCTGAATATGGGCCATCAGCCCAACAACCTCCCCCTTCAGCCCATAAGGGAGGCTGTCCCATGACTCCTCAATGTGAAGCCATGCCGACCAACTGTCGGCATATCTCCTGTCTTTCTTTTGGTAAGGTCTTCGTCAACATGTCTGCTCCGTTGTCATCTGTATGAATTTTCTGAAGCTGCAACTGCTTCTCTTCAAATACATTTCGAATCCAGTGGTATCTGACATCTATATGCTTTGACTTGGAATGAAACATTGGGTTCTTACACAAATGGATGGCACTCTGGCTGTCACAATGCACCACATAATTTTCCTGTTTCAGCCCCAATTCTTGTAAGAATTCTTTCATCCATAACATTTCTTTGCATACCTCTGTAGCAGCAATATATTCTGCTTCTGTGGTGGAGAGAGCAATACACCTTTGTAACCTGGATTGCCATGACACAGCTCCCCCTGCAAAAGTAAGTACATAACCTGAAGTAGACTTCCTCGTATCTATATCTCTGGCCATATCTGCATCTGTGTAACCTGTCAACACAGGTGGTCCACCTCCAAAGCTTAAACAAACCTTAGAGCTCCCTCTGAGATATCTAAAAATCCACTTCACCGCTGCCCAGTGCTCTTTGCCTGGATTTGCAAGAAATCTGCTAGTAACACCCACTGCATATGCGATGTTTGGCCTCGTATATACCATTGCATACATTCAACTTCCAACTGCTGAAGCATAAGGAACCTTTTGCATTTTCTCCTTCTCCTCATCACTTGACGGACTCTGTTCTGAGCACAACTTGAAGTGACCTGCAAGAGGAGAACCAACTGGCTTAGCATTGCTCATATTGAATCTTTCCAATACCTTCTCGATGTATTTCTCCTGTGACAACCAAATCTTCTTGTTTTTCCTGTCACGAGAAATCTGCATGCCTAGTATTTGCTTTGCTGGCCCCATGTCCTTCATTGCAAAAGACTCACTCATTTCCTTCTTCAACCTGTCAATTTTAGACATATCTTTCCCAAGAATAAGCATGTCATCAACATAAAGTAAGAGAATAATAAAATCCTCACCAAACCATTTGATGTACACACAATGATCTGAAGCCATTCTTTTGTATCCATTTTCTGTCATAAATGAATCAAACTTTCTGTACCACTGTCTTGGAGCTTGCTTTAGCCCATACAAGCTCTTCTTCAACTTGCAGACAAAATTATCTTTACCTTTGACTTTGAAGCCTTCTGGTTGCTCCATATAAATTTCCTCCTCCAAATCACCATGAAGGAAAGCTGTCTTCACATTTAACTGCTCAACCTCCAAGTCCTGGCTAGCAGCAATACCAAGAGCAACACGAATAGAAGATATTTTAACAACAGGAGAAAATATCTCTTCAAAGTCAATACCTTTCTTTTGACCAAAGCCTTTCACAACCAATCTAGCTTTGTACTTTGGTTGAGAACAATATTCTTGAGTCTTCAACCTAAAAACCCACTTGTTCTTCAAGGCCTTCATTCCATTTGGTAGCAGCACCAAATCATAAGTGTGGTTCTTCTGAAGAGCATCCATCTCTTCCTGCATAGCAGCTAACCACTTCTCTTTCTGCTCACTCTCAACTGCTTCCTGGTAACTCTCTGGTTCACCTGCATCAGTAAGCATCATATACTCATCTGTAGAGTATCTTCTGGAAGGTTGACGTTGTCTAGAAGATCTTCTCAACTGAGGTTCTGCGGGAACTTGCTCTCCTACTTCTTCTTGCTCAACATGTCCTACAGGTAGATCAATATCAGGTTCTACACCATCTTCCTGCATATCTCCCCCATCACCCTGATATACTGGAGGAGTAACTGGGTCACAATCTGCTAATCCTTCTGCAGAAGTCTTGGCGGGTGCCTTCTTCTTCAAATCTTCAAAGGTTTGATCCTCAAAGAAGATCACATCTCTGCTGAACACCTTCTGCTTTTCTGGATCCCAAAGCCTGTAACCAAACTGATCATGTGAGTAACCAAGAAAAATACATTCTTTAGACTTACCATCCAGCTTGGACCTCTCATTATCTGGAACATGTGCAAATGCACGACAACCAAACACTTTCAAATGCCTGTAGGAAACATCTTTCCTTGACCATACATGCTCTGCAACATCACCATCTAGGGCTGTACATGGTGATAAGTTGATCACATCAACTGCAGTCCTCAAAGCCTCATCCCAAAACCTTTTGGGTAGCTTGGCCTGTGAAAGCATACATCTGATCTTTTCCATGATGGTGCGGTTCATCCTCTCTGCAATTGCATTATGCTGAGGTGTACCAGGAACTGTCATCTCATGTTGGATTCCATGTGACCTGCAATAGTCATTAAACAATCCTGTATACTCACCACCATTATCTGATCTTATGCATTTCAATTTCCTTTCTGTCTCCCTTTCAACCCTGGCATGAAACTCTTTAAAGACATTAATAACCTGATCTTTGGTCTTCAAAGCATAGGCCCAAACTTTCCTAGAAAAATCATCTCTAAAAGTGACAAAATAAAGTGCACCACTTATACCAAGAACATCAACAGATCAACCAGGAGTTTTTGTCCTCAAAGGACCACATACATCTGTATAAACACGGTCTAAGGCATGCATTTTTCTAGACAAAGCAGCACTAGCAAATGAAACTCTATGTTGTTTACCAGCTAAACAATCAATACAAGGGTTCAGATGTATACCTCTGAGATCTGGTAATACCTCTCTCTTGGAAAGAGTTTGCAGCCCCTTCTCGCTCATGTGTCCCAATCGCCTATGCCACAACTCCATACTGAAGTCTTTCTCTGTAGCATTTAACTGCTCACCATAAGCTTTAGCCTGCAACCTGTACAAAGTATGACATTTCTTTCCATTAGCTATAACAAGAGAACCCTTACTGAGTTTCCATTGCCCTCTGTGAAATCTGCTTTCATAGTCTTCATCATCTAGTCTTCCAACTGAAATTAAATTCAGCCTCAAGTCAACCACATGTCTCACATCCTTAAGTACCAACTTGCAGCCAAGGTTGGTCTTTAAATGGATATCACCCATGCCAATGATGTCTGTTGTGCCATAGTTGCCCATCTTGACAACACCAAAGTTTCCAGACCTGTATGTAGCAAAAAACTCCCTCCGAGGTGTAGCATGATAAGAAGCACCTGTGTCAATCACCCACTCAAGATCCTGACACACACAAGAAAAAATATCATTAGAAGGAGACAAAATCAAATAATCACCACCCTGCACTGTAGCTGTAGTATTATCCTTTGATTCTGTAGACTCCACTTCTTTTCCCTTTTTCTTGTTCTTCTTAGGTTGCTTACATTGGTTCTTGTAATGTCCTTTCTCACCACAGTTATAGCAAACAATATCTTTTCTTGATCTTGACTTGCTCCTACCCATACGTGAACTGCTTCTAGACTTTGACCTTCCTCTGTTCTCTGAGATAAGTGCCTATGAATCATTCTGAGATGTTGCCGAACTCTTTCTTCTCAACTCCTCATTCAACAAACTGCTTGTTACTTGACTCATAGTGACAATACCATCTGGCGCAGAATTACTGAGGGAAACCACCAGTGTCTCCCAACTTTCTGGTAATGAACTAAGAAGTAACAATGCCTGCAACTCATCATCAAGAGACATTTTCATAGAGGATAACTGGTTAGTAATACTCTGCATTTCATTCAAATGCTCAGCAATAGAAGCACCCTCTCTATATTTTAGGTTCACAAGTTTTCTGATCAAAAAAGCTTTGTTGCCAGCTGTTTTTCTCTCATAGAGACTTTCCAATTTTTTCCAAAGAGAATATGCAGAAATTTCAGTAGAAACATGGTGAAAGACACTATCATCAAGCCACTGTCTAATAAACCCAATTGTTTTTCGATCTAACCTCTTCCACTCATCATCTGTCATAGTTGTAGGTTTTGCACTATCCCCCTGTAATGGTCCATACAAATCTTTGCAATACAAGAGATCTTCCATTCTTGGTTTCCATATCATCCAATTATTTCCATTTAAACTAATCATGCGAGAAATATTACTGGCCTCCATGTTCAAATACAAAAATTAAATCACCAAAACCCCGCTTTGATACCAGTTGATGGGGATAAAAAGAGGAATAACCTTTGTATAGGAACAAATACTAGAAGACCAAAATACGCAGCGGAATAAAATGGAAACACAATCAAACAGAACACCAAGATATACGTGGAAAACCCCTTCAATGTGAAGGGTAAAAACCACGGGGCAAACTAGAGATAATCCACTATGAGAATAATGAATATACAAATCTCAATCTCTTGCCCAAAACCCTAGCAACAACCACAAGAGAATAACTGGGATACAAGGATCACATCACTGCCCACAATATCTAAAACCTCCCCAAGTAATCACAGCAAGAGTCTACTGTAGATTTGATCTAACCTGAGATGAGAACACTGCTAGATAATTGTGAACAGTCTCTCTGCGTTGTCCTTGTCTTCTTCCCTTTCTTTCTCTTCCTTTTCTGCCTTGATCTCCTTCTTCTCTTTGGAATCCCGTGGCCTCAAAGATCTGCCTCGTTGCTGCCTTTTTATAGCCTTAATCTGCCTCTAAAACGCAGCCACCACACCCCCTAATCTTAATTAGGGTTAGGTTAAGAGAGGGTGTGGGCTGTGGGCTGATAAAGCCCACATGGGCTGAATATGGGCCATCAGCCCAACATGCATATCGATGATTAGATAAAGGGGACAAAATGAAATCATAATATTGTCCTCGAAGAAAACATCCTTCTATTTTATATATCAATCGAAGCGATGATCAAAATGTCTAGCATCTTCTAGGAATCGGCCCTTGGTTTGGTTCCCGTTTTTGTTAAGTAGAAATCGATGAATTTAGAATTATAGTTGGGATTATTTCTATCTAATAATTTCCCTCTTCTTGATTTCTCTCTCTCTTCAATTTAGATTTTTTTTTTCACTTTTTCTCTATTTATTTCTCTATATAATAGGATTAAGTCTCTTCTTCCACTCGACTGCTGGTCCTCTCTTCTCTAAATATTTCTCTCTGTTCACTGACAGGTCGTCCCACCCATAAGCCTACCAATGGCAAACTCCGAATAGTAATCAACAACAAGGCTTTGGCTTTGGCTTTGGCTTTGGCTTTGTAAGGTAAAAGACTTATTTAATCCTCACTCCAACATAAAGACAGACTTAATTCAAATCAAATGCTGATTCTTTAAATTTATATTTCATCTGAGAGTTAATGAGAAACTATGGTTCTCTTTCATTACATTATATAAATTATTTTTATAATATTATCAATATATATTTATGTTTTCAACATAGTATATTTTTTAAAAAATTATTAAACATACAAACCGACCTATTAATCCATCCAATCCAATTTTGATAACTTTGATCAAAATGCTAAAAGACTAAATGTATATTTTAAATGTGAATTTATGTTTGGATGTTGTATTGCAAATACTCAAATATTGATGCTACCTTAGTATAGCATTAGCATTTGATATTTACGAGATGCTAATATAATTTTTTTTAAGTTTCAAAGCACCCCGTAACATTATCTAAAAAATCATAATATTTTTAACATAATTTAGTGAAAAACTAACATGATTTATATCTTCTATAAGTTAAAATTTTATTTATTTTTGAATATTATATATATATATATATATATATATATATATATATATATATATATATATATAGGTCATACAAAATTTAATTTATTTATTTTCTTATTAATTTAAATAAAAAATATGTATTTACTTTTGAATAAATATTATAAATATTAGAAGGGTAAATTTATCACATATATTGAATAAACTGCTGAAGCATAAATTACCAAGTAGTATAGTGTTTTTTATTACATCACTACACACTTAAAATATAGTGTTTTTTATTGATATAAAGTAACGATGGAAGATGGAATTTGGCTTCTATTGATAGAGAACAAACTCCGAATACTTACGTGAAGATGGATACTACATAAAATTGATGGGAAAGGAGAGGCTCATACTAGTCAAACGAGATTAGGTGGTTGTAAAGCGATGCAAAGGTGGGAAATCAGTTGGCTTTGAATACTCAAATATCCAATTTTCCTCAAACTAATTATTAGCTTGAAATGAATATATATATATATATATATATATAGAAGAGGGACATGTTAAGGGAAAATCTCTCTAATTCTGTTGAGAGAAATCCTTTGAGGAAAATCCTCCCTCCTAATTTGTATAAATAGAAGAGGGACATATTAATATATTAAAGTTTCAGACTCTTGCTTTTTCACCTCTTCCTTCTCGGCCACTACAACAACAATCTGCTATTGTCTTATCCTACTTCAAAGATTGATATCCTTGACACGAGTACAACAACGATCTCTTCTATTTATGCAGAAAGAGAAGATTTTTCTAGAATTTTTGTCAGAGGATTTTTCTCAATAGAGTGATTTCTTCATATAATTAAAAAAATCTTAGTTAAAAAAATCTTATCTACTATCAATAAATAAATAAATAAATAAATATATATATATATATAAGAAATCATTGTTATTTTGTATCTCAGTACACTAGAATTGTTACTACATATTTCATGGGTGTTGAAAGTCTTTTGATTTGTTGGGCGGCAATTGGATGACAAGACATTGCTACTCAATTCGAATTCGAACTCCGTAATTAGTTGGATCGTGCGTGAAGCGTCCCTTGTCGTGGCATTCTTGGGAAGCAAGTTTGACTCAAGGGTTTGGCCATGCGTGGCAATACATGGAGGGAAGTCAGATTCCATCAGTACACCTCTTCCTCTTATACAAGGCCGGTGGAGTCCGCCACAGCAGCGCACGCATCCACGCAAGTTTGACTCAGGGCTTGCGTGCAGAGAGAGAGAGAGAGAGAGGGGAATGGCGAACCTGTTCTGCAAGCAAGCGCAGAATTATGTGGAGACTCGGCCGAGTTACCCGGAAGATCTATTCCGGTTCATCGCATCCAAGACTCCCCAGCACGACCTGGCTTGGGATGTGGGCACCGGCAGCGGTCAGGCCGCCGTCTCCGTGAGTTCTCTCTCTCTCTCTCTCTCTCTCTCTCTCTCTCTCTCTCTCTCGTTCGCTCGCTCTCACAGGCCCAAATTGCTTCTTCAGCTAGCCAGGCTCTACAAGAGAGTGGTGGCGACGGACACGAGTCAGGAGCAACTCAGCTTCGCGCCCAGGCTCCCCAACATCGACTACCGCCACACGCCGCCCACCCTGTCGCCCACGGATCTGCACCAGCACGTGGCGCCGCCTTCGACCGTGGACCTGGTCTGCGTGGCCCAGGCGCTCCACTGGCTCGACCTCCCCACCTTCTACGACGGGGTCAACTCGGTCCTGGCCAAGCCCGGAGGCGTCCTCGCCGTGTGGTGCTATACCGAGCCCCGAGTCGACCCGGCGGTGGACACGGTGTTCTGGCGCCTGTACACCGAATCGGGCCGGTTCTGGGCAGCGGCACGACAGATGGTGGATGACGAGTACAGGAGCATGCTGTTCCCGTACGATCCGGTGGACGGGGAGGAAAGCACGGGGCCGTTTGAGTTCGCGGCGGAGCGGGCCATGGACATGGGGACGTATCTCACCTACATTAGGTCGTGGTCGGCGTATCAGACGGCTAAGGAAAGGGGAGTGGAGCTTTTGACGGATGGGATGGTGAGTGATCTTGAGAAGGCATGGGGTGGCGACGGGAAGGCGGTCAAGGTGGTCCGCTTCCCTATCTTCCTTAGGATTGGGAAAGTGAAGACCTAAAAATTGTGTCTCTCGATTTGGTGTCCCCTTTCAAGATTTTATAAGCAATAATAAAATCCCCTTTCTCAAAATTTCAAGACTTTTCAGTCGGTCTGCCCTCCCCAAATCCCTATTTTATTTTATTCTATTCTTTTTTAGTTTGAAATTGGACAATATATTGGATTTTTAAATCGATTAAGGACTTGAAAAGATAATAAACTCGATCGGATTGATATATATATTTTTTAAATTAAAATTAGTTCAGTTTAGTCCACACTGATTAACAAAATGAAACTGTTTAAATTGGAATACTTTATATTGTTCAAAATCAAATTATTGATGAATCGATTTTTAATATATTTAAATTAGATTTAATTTCAATTCAATCCAATTCAGTTTTCTACCTCCATTTGAATTGAATGAACATATGAAGATCCAATCTTCCTTAATCTCTTCATTTTGATTTAATATTTTTTTTTTTTACACAAGTATTCTTCTTGGACCATCCATCCTCTCCCTATTTTAGATTTTTCTTTTTTATGTATTTATCACATTAACTATCACTTTAATCTAATGGCTTATTGTTGATTATATCAATTAGGTCATTGTTGATTAAATTAGTGATTTCAACGTTGATCCAACCACTCAGGTCAAATCTACTATCTCATGCAAAATTAATAAATAATTGTGTGAGCGTTAGATTTAGTTATTCCAAAGCGGTAAATTCCTTTGATGGTCGAATAACTCAAACTTATTTAAGAAAATTTAGACTATGTGCCCCCTTTTATATTGGGGGTTTGGAATTGTTATATTATCTATTATTCAACTTATGGAGCGTAATAATCTATCATAACCATCATCCACATTCAGAATTGCTATACCCATTGATTACATCATTCGTACGATATTGGGTGAGCGAAGGTGGACCATAATCGTTCTCTAGCTTATGCTTACCGGAGGTAGCCACGCTGATGTGGTGATGATTGATCGTCTACATGTCTCTCACATGTCGACCAAGTGACTCGACCATATTGATTACACATAGTTCGCTAATTAGGCATGTGGAAGTCTTGTCCATTTATAGCAAGAGCAAAGGGTCTAGGATAAATAATTAAGAGAGTTCCTCCCATTAAAGTCTCATGAGAAATCATATTATAATTAGGCTTCCTTTTTATTGACTAATAACCGTCGTCAAGATTTAATTAAATTTATAATATATCTTACTTAATTAGATAGGATAACATAATCCAATATTTTTTTCACTTGATCCATTAATTGGTAAGATCTAAAAGAAATTTAAATTTAAAATAATAAAATAAAATTTTATTTAAGAATAATTTTACCTAACTAGATTCTAAAATTTTTTAAAAAAGTATTTTATACATGGTTATGAATTTTAAAATAAACCAATAAATCCAATAAGCATAATAATACTATATTAAGTCTAATTACCAATGCAAGTCATAACAGTTATATGTTATCAATTTCATACTCTGTCCAACTACCAATGCGAGTTATAGTAGTTATATATCATCAATGTCATACTCTTTTTTATGTACTATAATATTATTACTCTTTCCTAATGTAGTCTATAATGACCTTTATAATTTATCTTGTCAGGATAATCTTACTATATATATTCAATCATAATATGTTTATACATAAATGTGAA
This sequence comes from Musa acuminata AAA Group, assembly GCF_036884655.1. Taxonomy (NCBI): domain Eukaryota; kingdom Viridiplantae; phylum Streptophyta; class Magnoliopsida; order Zingiberales; family Musaceae; genus Musa; species Musa acuminata. Next base: position 15,850,091 of record NC_088328.1, on the reverse strand, counting down.
CAAGATAGTAAAAATAAATAACTTTAAATACGTAAACAAGAATACCAATTATAATGTCTACTCACAAACTCAATCATAAAAATATGTTCTTTAAAAAACTTTAGGTTGTAAGTCCTAAGCGAATAGATCAGCAATCAATATAGTTGAACTTATATTCTTAATTGATATTAATTGATTCTAAACTCTTTGTCTTTAACCATCAAGTACTTTATACTATAATGTATAGAACTACTAGAGTATTTAGCATTCTTAGAGAAGAAAACTGCTATAATAAATCACAAAATATCTTCAACCACTTGACAATTGAGTTTAACCACATCAAGTCCTATGATAAAATTTTACAATCTTCTGGGTACTAGTGGATTCAAACTTGGAGCCTATAAATGTCTCATCCTGAATCTTTCGGGTACTAGTGGTACCATTGCCTACAACACTAATACTGACATTAACATTGGGAAGTACCACAACCCAGTCTAGTGGTACCATCGCTTGACACCCTACCATTGGGCGGTACCATCACCTGCTAGTTTCTCGAAGATTGAGTCTAGGTGGTACCACCGCCAAAACTAGTGGTACCATTACCTGACATAGTCTCTGGCATTATGTCATGATGGTTCCACCTATTGGGTCACTGTTTGGGCCTTTCACTTGGCCCAACACAATCCAGACTTGGGCCTAACTGGCCCCTAATTGAGTTGGCTCAATTCCAACTTAATTATGCCTAAAATCTAATTCGATCTAGACAATTATTACAAAGTAAATCAAATGTTGTCCAGCAAGTCATTGGTTCATCGACACCTCATCCAATTCTTTAGTGCATCATCCTCTCTTGCGGTCTATTACCCAATCGATTAGTTGACCTCTGCAACTTTGATTTTCTTGGCGTAATTTTCGCTCTTCTTGGTCCAAGACCTTCTATCGATGTGTTGATCGATCCTCTGACTCAACGTCCAATCTTTTAACATATTTTACTCTGGCCCAACATGATTCTTCCTGCTTTAATTGTCTTTCTTGATCGAAGCTAGTCCTATGTCACTCAAAATACAGATCAAATCATAAACACTATCAATTGGTTTCATTATCAAAATCTAAAATTCAACAATCTCCCCCTTTTGATGATGATAACCAATTGATGATGGAGTTAACCTTAACTCTCCCTATCAATATGTCATATTGATAGAACCTTGAATTCAACTTGAATTCAAGTTAAAGTAAATTTAATCATAAATATTTATAATATGTTATCATAAAATCATGCATAATCAAATTTTTAATACATTATTCCATGCATGATTGTCATCATAACTTCTCCCCCCTTTGTCATCAACAAAAAGGAAAAGTGCAATTAGTAAGTTTATAGACATAATTTCAAATCATTGCATTTATCATCATGCAAGCTAGCAAGTTTTTTTTTTTTTTGCAAAATTTTTACACTTTTTGATATATGTAAGATGGTAAGTTTTTGCATCTACTTGAAATATGTAAGCTAGCTAGCAAGCTAGCAAACTCCCTTTAAATGTGCAAGATAGTATGTTTTTCTCTTTTGAGAAGTGTAATTTTTTGCTTCCTTTGCAAAGCATAATTGAGTAAAATTTTACATCATTTTACAACATGCAAGCTAGCAATTTGATAAGTGTTACTTCTTTGAAGGCTAGCAAGTTTTTAAAAAAGAATGTAAGATAGCAAGCTAGCAAGATAGCAATGCATCATTTTAGAATATACAAGCTAGCAAATTTTACTCCCCCTTTTTTCATTGTCTAACAAAAGGGAAAAATATAATGTTGTAATTTTTTTCTATTTACTTCAATCTTCAAATTATGACAAAGATAAATAATCATTCTTATATCAATATATTTGTACACAATAATAGTTTAAAATTAAAATATGCATAATTTTAAAACCTTATATTTTATCCTTACTTCATACATGATACCAAAAATAAATCAATCATTACCATGGGCATATCATACATGATACTAAAGCATTCTTGATACATCATTTTGGACATAACATTCGTGATGCTAAAATTTTTAAGTATTTATTACTTCATGTATTAAATCAACATTTTGATCATGATACCAAACATTCACCATTTATTTTCTCCCCCTTTGTCATAGGCAAAAAGAAGGGAATAACACAAAGGTGTAAATATTCAAGTCATCACATGGAAGATATAAAAAAAAAAATTTGATGATGATACTTCAAGATTGATCATGATATAGATAAAACTTATTTAAATCATCAAACCATCAAGATTACTTTCAAAAGATTCAAAATGATATATATAGATTTATCAATCTCTTGAGATGCTAGCGATTTTTTTTTCATTTTTTTCATTATAAACAAGAAAGAAAAGGAGAAAATTTTATAATGGTATAATTCATTCCCTTCTTACATCAACACTCTAAGCATCACATAAATACAAAGGTATTATATGAAAATCATGACATGAAAGATGAAAGATCAAGAATGATCAATTGTGAATGATTCATTAATCCTTTTTGAAAATCGATAAGATAGAGAAAAAAAATTTTCAAGAAAAAAATATTTTTTCTTTTTAGTTATTTCAATTTAAGTGATTTATTTCATATATGCATGCCATTTTCTTTTATGCTAAATCCATACATCATTGATTAAAACCGAAAAATAAATTTTATTATCAAATCCATCATGACAAAAAATATAATACATTAAACATAAGGCTTCTTTAAACAAGCGATTTGATTTATCATTTTGATTCCAATGATAATACATTTTTCTTTTTATGTATTTCATTTTAAGTGATTGATTTCAAGTTTTTTGTATGAAAACTATACATCATATTTTAAAATCAAAAGAGCAAATCTAATCATAGAAATCATCAAGATCAATAAATCATAAATCACATAAAAATCATCATTACTTCAAATCATCATGCATAATTAAAAACATTTTCATTGCATTATTACATCATCAAGCATGATTTCATTAAACATAAAGTATTTTTAATCAAAATCAATTTGTTTGTTGTAGGAATGCATTTTCAATCAAAATGATTAAGTGAATATAACTCTTCATGCTTAGTCTTCCATACAAAAACTATGCATCATTTTTTATAATCGAAAAGCAATATGGAAAACATCAAGATACATATTATTGCTTCTTAAAACATATATAAAATTAATCTTATTAGGTGTATAAGCATTAGATCATTTTGTTTCTTTATCATAAAATATATAATTTTCAGGATCCTTTTTTTAATAATTTATATATATGTTTTAACTATTTTAAAAATAACTCATGAAAATCATCATGTAATTTTGAAATAAAGTAAAGGGATTTTGTTTACCTCGTCATCGAAAGCCGTTAAGGCATAGTTTGCCACCTCGCCTTTGTTGGATTGTTCTTCATCTTCGGATGAACTTGATTTATCCCAAGTTACCTTGAGTGTTTTTTTTCTTTTTTTGTAGCTTCTTCTTTTTAGATTCATTTTTGTTCTTAGATTCTTATTTTAAGAATTTTTTAAGTTTTATAGTCAAGAGTTCAAGGTCATCATCACTTGAGCTTTCGCTTGAGTGGTCTTCATTTATTCTAAGTGTCAAATCTTTCATATTCTTTGGAAAGTTGTTCTCAAGCTCTTCATGAGCCATACAACTCATTTCATAGGTCATCACCGACTTAATCAATTCTTTAATGAGAAAATGGTTCAAGTCCTTTGATTCTTGTATTGTCGTGATTTTAGGATCCCAACTTTTTGGAAGGGATCTTAATATCTTATTAACAAGTTCAAATTTTGAAAAATATTTGCCAAGAGCTTTTAAACTATTGATAATATCTGTAAAGTGTGTGTATAAGTCAACAATAGTTTTGCTTGGCTTCATTCGAAATAACTCAAAATCATGTATCAAAAGATTAATCTTCAAATCTTTTACTCTACTAGTGCCTTCATGTGTGGTTTCAAGAGTGTGCCAAATATCGAAAGTCGTTTCGCAAATAGAAATTTGATTGAATTCAATTTTATCTAAAGTGCAAAATAGAGCAGTCATAGCTCTAGCATTTAAAGAAAAAGTTTTCTTCTCCAAATCATTTCATTCGTTCATTAGACTAGAAGATTTTTGAAAACCGTTTTCAATAATATTCCATAAATCATGGTTCAAGAAAAGCAAGAAAACTCTCATCCGAGTTTTCCAATAAATGTAGTCCATCCCATTGAACATAGGAGGACGAACGATCGAAAAATCCTCTTGAAAGTCGAAAAGAGCCATTTCTCTTGGGTGTTAAACCAAATGAGAAATAACGTGGCTTTGATACCAAATGTTAAGATTGAGTATGCACTAAGAGGGGGGGCAAGGGGGGTGAATCAGTGCAGGATAAAAATGTTGGTTTTGAAAAATATTCGTTCGTTAAAAATTAATCTCGGAAAGTGCTTGACTTTAGAGTAAATGAACTAGCAATTAACTTAGAAAGAAATGACAGTAATGAAAAGTAAAATGGAAATGAGCACACCGAAATTTATAGTGGTTCGGTCATCGTGACCTATATCCACTCCTGATTCCTCTTCCGTCGAGGCCACCTGCATCCACTAACGATCTCTTTCAACGGGTGAAGATCAACTAACCTTTTACACCCTCTTCTCCATTTCACAAGTTTAGGGGACAACATTTTACAAGCACTCACTCCTCCCTAAATAGAATTCTAAACTTAGAGCCAGAGGAGAGGATTTCTCAAGTGATTGTTACAGAATTTTTTCACTTTTAAGTTCTCTATGCTTGTATATTAACCAGGGATGAGATGGGTATTTATAGGCCTAAAGTAGATTCAAACTTAGAGCCTAAAAGTGTCTCATCTTGGGTCTTCCGGATACTAGTGGTACCACCACCTACAGCACTGACACTGACACTTAGTAGTACCATTGCCCAGTCTGGCAGTTCCATCACCTGACACCCTACCATTGGGTGGTACTACTGCTTGACAGTTTCTTAGAGATTGAGTCTAAGCGGTACTACCGCCTGACATAGTCTCGAAGATTGTGCCATGATGGTTCTACCTGTTAGGTCATTGTTTGGGCCTTTAACTTGACCCAACACAACTCAGACTTGGGCCCAATTGGCCCTTAATTGAGTTGACCCAATTCCAACCCAATTACGCCTAAAACCTCATTTGATCTAGATAATTATTACAAAGCAAATCAAATGTTATCCGACATGTCATTGGTTCATCGACACCTTATCCAATTCTTTAGCGCATCATCCTCTCTTATGGCCTATTGCCCAATCGGCCAGTTGACCTCCGTAATTCCGATTTCCTTAGCATAATTTTTGCTCTTCTTGGCCCGATGCCCGATCCTATGGCTCGAGGCCTTCTATCGATATGTCGACCTATCCTCCGGCTCGACGTTCAATCTTCTGACATGTTTCACTTCGGCCCAATATGATTCTTCCTGCTTTAATTGTCTTTCCTGATCAAAGCTAGTCCTGTGTCACTCAAAATGTAGATTAAATCATAAACACTATCAATTGGTTTCATCATCAAAATCTGAGATTCAATAGAGAGAAGATCTGTAATATCTTAATAATGTCATGTATCCATATTGTGTCTCGAAGAGGTCTTATCTATTTATAAGCAAGAGCAAAAGGTCTAGGATAAGTAACGAAGAGAGTTCCTCTCATCAAAATCATCTTCTAAGGAATCATATTATAATTAGACTTCTTTTTTATTGACTAATAATCATCGTTAAAATTTAATTAAATCTATAATATATCTTACTTAATTAGATAGGATAATATAATTTAATATTTTTCCACTTGATCCATTAATTGGTAAGATATAAAAATATTTAAAATTAAAATAATAAAATAAAAATTTATTTAAGAATAATTTTACTTAATTGGATTATAAAAAATTTAAAAATTATTTTATACATGGTTATGAATTTTAAAATAAGCTAATAAATCTAATAAGCATAATAATACTATATTAAGTCCAACTATCAATACGAGTCATAGTAGTTATATGTCATCAATATCATACTTTTTTCTATATATTATATCATTATTAGTCTTTCCTAATGTAATCTATAATAACCTTTGTAATTTATCTTGTTATGATAATCCTACTATACATATTCAATCATAATATGTTTATATATAAATATGAGCAAGATAGTAAAAACAAATAACTTTAAGTACGTAAACAAGAATATCAATTATAATGTCTACTCAAATATGCAATACCATATTTTTTTATGGGTTGCTCACAAACCCAATCATAAAAATATGTTCTTTCAAAAATTTTAGGCTATAAGTCCTAAGTGAATAGATCAGCAATTAATATAGTTGAGCTTATATTTTTAATTGATATTAATTGATTCTAAACTCTTTTTTTTTAACCATCAGGTACTTTATACTATAATGCATAGAACTACTAGAGTACTTGATATTTTTAGATAAGAAAATTGCTACAGTATGTCACAAAATATCTTCAGCCATTTGGCAATTGAGTTTAACCATATCAAGTCCTAATTTACAATTATAAAGCTTGATTAGTGGCCTCAAAACATACCATAAAATTAGTTTTTATTAATAATAATATAATAATATATTACTTTATATTCTTCCATGTAAATTGCTCCCCCAACTAATATAAATATAAAACATAAAGTTGACTTTCTATTATCGAGGTAATTTATAAAATTAAAATTTGAAAATACTATTATTTTAAGCTAATCTAATTTTATATATGTGAGCATATAATTCCTCGTTCCTTCTAGATATCTTATTATTTTCTTCGTAGCTTTTTAGTATTTTATTCCTAGGTAACTCTAATATATACCTAGTATTCTGACTATAAAATTGATATCTAATTTAGTATAAACTTGAGCATATAATAGGCTTCCAACTATGTATACATAAGGATTTTTTTTATTTGATTCTTTTTAAAGTTATTTTAAAAATACTTATCTTCATTGAAATTTTTATTTTTTTATTTTCTAAACAAAATTATATATTAAATCTCTCAATAACCCAATCAATATATCCTTCCTAAGATCTATTTATGAATATTTTAATACAAATAACATAAGATATCTCATTAATATCAATAATCTTAAATTTTACTAGTTATAGATACCTTACAAGTCAATCACGTGAATGATGACATGTGTGACACGCTACACAATCTTTTTGGTTATTATTATTATTATTATTATATTTTTCTTACTTTATATTGGATGATGAATATATTATGATGTCCTTGGATCTATGCAATGAGAATTGGATCATAATGAGATCATGATAATGAGACTAATTTGTCTATAAACACAGACCATAAATATTTCCAATCATCTTATAGTTACTTGTGTGGGGACACTAGGGATATAGTATAGGTGCTCATTGGAGAACGAGTTCACTGCATGATCTGCTCATAGAATACTAGATAATTAATGATACTTTATTGTTAAACAATGGTTCCATGGTCATACTTGTGTGTCCGGTCTTTAGACTTAGACACCAATGATACTCTGTATGAGTACTCCACTTCTTGATACCAAACTTATAGGTTTGAAAGTTTCAGATCTTATTAGGTTAAGATCCACTAATCCAAGAGGCTAGTCACCTCTTGGCCACCCCTTATATTCTCCTATTGGTTAATTGGATATAGATCCAATACCTAATAGGATAGGATCCATTATGATTTAGTGGTAGTAACCTCTATAAATAGGAGGGCCCAAAAGATAGCATAGGCTAGTCACCTCGTAGCCACCCCTCCTATTCTCCTCCCTCTCTTCTCCTCCTTAGTCAGTAGCCCCAATTGAGAGTGTGTGGATAGCAAGAAGGGTTAGCTCATTCTTGATCATGTAATGTGTGTGGAGAAGATCATGTAGTGATTTGAGGAGTATCTTCGTCGCATCTACTGTGTGGATCACCGCTAGAGAGGAGGACAGTTGACCTCCTTCATCCACTCCTATAGATCTGGGTTTTTTTAGGGATATACGATCTCCCTATGTAACAAATCTTACTTGATACGAATGGTTTTCAATTTTCATATTTTTGCGCATCAATCTTCATACGACGACGAGATACTTTTTTTTGGAAAATCTATGATTTTTATTTTTTATTCTTCCACTATGCATATGATACTCTGATCAGATTTCCCAACAATGGTATTAGAGCAAAGTTGATTCGTGCGACGATTAGTTTTTAAATTGTGTGTGTTGTGATGAATCGCATAGAATTATTTTATACGCGATTGTTGTGATCTTTGTTGTAGTTTTTCAAATATGAAACTACACTTTTTCTCACTGTTGAGAGGAGTTTTAGGGAGGCCTTTCGACGTCAAAATTGTTGACGCAAAAGAGGGAGAAAGGGCAACAATTGTTGTTGCCCTATGGATCAACCAAAGGCTGCTTGCAACCTTAGTCGAGAGCCCTAAAAGAGGCTCTTAGCCTAGCCACTTGTAGTAAACCAAGAGCAACCATACTGCTATCAGCATGGGGAACCCCTGGCAGCTAGGGTTTCCTAGCCACCAAGGTGTCCCTACGGGCAGGGACTCATATGCCACATGGTTCAAGCTAGTGGCTAGGGTTTCTTGGCCACCCATGCATGCCCTACAACTAGGATTTCCTAACTGCAAAAGGGACCTTGGGGGCTAGGGATTCCTAGCTACCCAAGGCTATCCTACAGGTAAGGATTCTTGGTTGTAGGGGTAATCTTGGCGGCCAAGGTTTCTTGGTCGCATGGGGCACCCTAGGGTAGGATACCCTAAAACTCTATAAAATAATTAATTAAATAATTTAATAATAATAATAATAATAATAATAATAATAATAATATTATTATTATTATTATTATTATTATTATTATTATTATTATTATTATTATTATTATTATCTAGGAGTCCTACGTGATGATATGTATATGTGATGTATGATGTGGACGGATGATCATGGATCATATGATGTGATATATGTTTGTATGTGATGTGATTATTATTATTGGGGCTTGCGTGTTTGTGATTATGTTATAATCGCACTAGGAGACGTGGCGGGAGTGTGGAGGTAACAACGGGACCCACGAGATTGAGATGAATGATTGTGACGCACCGAGAGGTGGTGAAATACTGTCGGAACCTATGAGGATGAGATGGATGATCACAGGGTATGGAGATGAGTTGATGCACACATAGATCATGATGTGAGTAATTGGGCCCATTGGCTCGAGCTTGATCACATTAGGCTATGGTCCATGATCATCTGGTGTGATTGCTCATGTGATGTGTGATTGCTTATATACCTACTAGATACGTATATATATATATATATATATAATATGTATATGTGTGACATGTCATATTAGGAGACTGAGTTAAAATCTTCTCTCACGATAATATTAAGTTGGTAAGCGTGAGATAATTATATTGACTCACGTGGCCTTCCATCATTATAGGGAGAAATCGATTCCCGACGTAGGTTGAGTTAGTCGAGTCTCTCGAGGCTCACCTATATTGCGATTCGAGATCTTGCCTACGATATAGAGATGTCACTGGTGCCCTGAGGACGTGGTATGCTTGATCAAGTTCCTCGAGAGCATATTATCAAATTAGATTCATCTTGTAATAATGGTAATGACTTAATCGAACATCGTGGTTGGTCAAGTCCCTTGAGGTCATGATGGTTTGGAGGCCAAACAAGATGAGAATCATAAAGAGTTATAGTTAACAAGAGTTGTCTACCTTTTTGGGCTTAGTGTGATTGGTCGAGTCGCTCGAGATTACACTAAGATGCTGATTGGATCCTGATCCCCATTAGAAATCTGCTGGAGATATTCGTTTCACGCATCGAGGGTGTCGCATGATTCACTAGAAAAATAGTATGAGAAAATTAAGATAGAAGTCTATATCTTTGTTTACTTTTTCTGTAAAATTTGCATATTATTTATTTTTGCTACATCTTTTGTTTATCAAAAATATATCGCTTTCAAATCTCTTACGTGATATACTTGATGTCAACCGCCTCACTAGTATAAACTACATGGATTGGCTCCATAACTTGAGAATCGTTCTTATAGTGGAGAAAATCGCGTATGTCCTTGCTAGTCATAGGTGTCCTACAATCATGTGAGTGATAGCACGCGTGACATGACATGTACTCTTTTTGCTTATTATTATTCTAACATTTTATCACTTTATATTGCTTGATGCATAAATATAATGTGATGTCCATAGATCAATGGAATAGGAATCAGATCATGATAAGATCATGATAATGAGACCAATTCACCTTTAAACACAGACCCTACAAAATTCTAGTCATAGGTTACTCGAGAGGGACATCGAGATAACCGGATAGATTGGTGTGCTATATACCCATCCATATGATAAAGGTGGCTAGTCTTATAGTTGCTCATGTGGGGACACTAGGGCTATAGTACAAGTGCTCATTGGAGAATGAGTTCACTAATTAATCTACTCACGGAATACTGGATAGTTAATGATACCTCAATGTCAAACAACGATTTCGTTGTCCCAATGGTATATCGGGTCCCTAGACTTAAGACATCAAGGATGTCTTGTATTAGTACTCCACTCTTTAATACTGGACTTATATGACTAAAAGTTATAGATTTAGCACAACCGGTTATCGGGAGTGGCAACCAAACTTACGAGGACAATTGAGTATCGATAGAGGATTATCTGTTCTTGGTGTTATGAGAAGAATATCCTATATGTTCTTGCTCAGGCAAAACCTTGGTTAAGGTCATTTAGATTGAGAGAGAAAGAGTTCTTCGTGAGAATTTGATTAAAGTGAGACTTGAGTAGAAACCGTATGAGCTTGATAGCACCATATCCAATATATGGTCTCTGGGGTATTAGATGGATAATGGACTATCTGTACATAGTAACTAGTGATAGATAGGTTCAATGAATTGGATTCCCTTGTATCATCTGGGGACTACGGCATAGTGGCTTAGTACGTCCGTAATCGATGAGTCGAGTAAATTATTATGAAGATAATAATTCATTAAACCAGAAGGAGTTTTGATATGTATGACTCATAGCCAGCTCGATATTGGACCTAGAGGGTTACACACATATGGTAGGTGTTGAGACGAGTAGAGGTTCGGATCTGAGATATCCATTGGAGCTCCTACCTTATTGGATATCCATTAAGCTCTTAAATTATTGGATCCTATAGATAAAATTCAATAAGAGCTAATAAGAGATTATTGGATAGAGACCATCTAATCTAATAGGTTTGGGTAATTGTATAGCGATCCAATACCTAATAGGGTAGGATCTATTATGGTTAAATTGATAAGAGACCTCTATAAATAGGAGAGAACCAATAGACCATAGGCTAAGCTTTTTGGTTGCCACCTCCAATTCTTCTCTCCCCTTCTCCTCCTCAAATAGTAGATATGGAGATTTAAGGAGTATCTTAGTAATCCCTGTCATATGGATTACCGCTAAAGAGGAGGACACTTGATCTTCATTATCCTCTCCCATAGATCTATGGAAATTCAGGGATATATGATCTCTCTAGGTAACACAACTATCTTACACGTTGTTTTCAGTTTCATGGATTTTTGCGCACTAATCTTTGCACAATGACGAATAACATTTTGAAAAATTTAGGATTTTTGTTTTATATTCTTTCGTTGCGCATGTGATGTCACCCTAGATTTTCCTATAGTGATATCATAGCTAGGTTCTTCATGTGAAAGGTTAGTTTTGAACTACGTGTGTTGTGTTATAAAGTGACTTTTGATGTCAAAATTGTTAATGTAAAAGGCAAGAGAGGGCAGCAACAGTTGTTGACCTCGCAGGTTGGCCAATAGCTGCTTGCAGCCTTGACCAAGTCCTGGCCACCTGCATGCAGGTGGTCAACAGCAGGCAACCGCACGGGCGGCGCCGCCCACACCACTCACAAGCGGCGTCGCCAATGGGGTGGTAGTGGCCGCAACGCTATAAAACTAAGGAGAAGGTTTAGGGATTTTGGGGCAAAAGGATAATTTTACCCCTAAAAATTTAAGAAATTTCAGGTTTTATCCTTTTATCCAAATTATCAAAATATCATAATTCAAAAAATTCTCTTCATCTCCCAAATTTCAAAAAATAGTAGTTAATTAAAAGTTTTAATTAACTATTATTATTTATCTAGTAGTCCTATATAATGATATATACATGTGATGCATGATGTGGACGAATGATCATAGACCATGTGATATGATGTATGTATGTAATTATGATTATTATTATTATTGGGGTTTGCGAGGCTCTAATTTATTTCTTGTTTATTATTAGGCTTACGTGCCTGTAATTAAGTTGTATTTACATGAGGAGGCACAACGGGAGTGTGGAAGCGATAGCGGGACTCACGAGGTCGAGACGGACGATCGCGACGCATAGAGATACGTTGAGATGTCGACGGAATCGATGAGGATGAGATGGATGATCATAAGGCATGGAGATGCACCGCTGTACATATAGATCTTGATGTGAGTGATTAGATCCACTAGCTCAGGCTTGATCACATTAGGTTATGATCCATAATCATTTGGTGTGATTACTCATGTGATATGTGATTGCCTATATAATATATATATATATATATATATATATATATATATATATATATATATATATATATATATATATATATATGCTTTCGATGTAGATATATATTAAATATGTATGTGTGTTATACATCATATTAGGAGACTAAATCAAAATCTCCTCTCTTGATAATATTAAGTCGATAAACGTGAGACAATTATATTGACCAACGTGGTCTTCCATCGTTATAGGTAGAAACTGATTCCCGGTGTAGGTTGAGTTGGTCAAGTCCCTTGAGGCTCACCTATATTATGATTCGATATCTTGCTTACGACATAGAGATGTCACCAGTGACCTGAGGATATGGTATGCTTAGTCGAGTCCTTCGAGGGTATATCATCGAATCAGACTTATCTTGTAACAATGATGACGACTCAACCAAACATCATGGTTAGTTGAGTCCCTCGAGGCTATGGTGGTTCGGAGGCCGAATAGGATAGGAATCACAAAGAGTTGTGATTGGTAAGATTTATCTACCTTTATAAGCTTAATATGATTGGTCGAGTCCTTCAAGATTATGTTAAGACGCCGATTGGATCTTGATCCTTAATAGAGATCCGTTGGGGTATCTCCGATTCACATACTAGAGGGAGTTGTGTGTTTCACGAGAAAATAGTAGGAGTAGATTAAGATAGAAGTCATTATCTTAATTATTTATTTTTTACGAAATCTACATATTATTTATTTCTACTATATCTTTATTTTTAGAAAAAATATCGCTTTCAAATCTTTTATGTGGTATACTTGATGTCAATCACCTCATTGGTCTAAATTATACAGATTGGCTCCGCAATATGAGAATTGTTCTCACAGTGGAGAAAATCACGTACGTCCTTGATACAGTGATGCCTACGCCCGTGGAAGGGGCAAGCGAGGATAAGATAGCTTACCACATGAAGTACATAGATGACTCCACTCTTACTCAGTATTACATGTTAGGATCCATGACTTCTGAGTTACAGAGACAACGTGAAAAGATGGATATCAAATCCACTCTCCTACATCTCCGCAAATTGTTTGAGGAACAGAAAGGACTCAACAATATGAGATATTTAAGAGTCTTTTTCATGCTAGGATGACTAAGGAGACATCAATTCAAAACCATATCCTAAAGATTGATTGAGTGGATAGAGAAATTCACAAGTCTAGGAATAGTCCTAGATGATAACCTATGTGTGGACCATGTACTTCAGTCCTTACCAGATTTCTTTTCTCAGTTCACAATAAATTTTAATATAACAAGCTTAAAGTGACTTTCCTTGAGCTCCTTAATATGTTGAGGGAGGCAAAGAGCACTATCAAGAAAAAGAAGCCAATTCTCTATACTAGTGAGACAAAAAAGAAAAGAAAGGCAGAAAAATCTCTTAAGAAGGGCAAGGGCAAACCTGGTAAAGCAAAGGTTGCTAAGAAAGACCCGACAAAGGACAAAGACTAGTACTTCCACTATGATAAAGATGGGCACTGGAAGATGAACTACAAAGAGTACCTTGTAGAGAGGGTGAAATAGAAGCTTGAAGAAGTTTCAAGTACATTTATGATCAGTCTCAATTTGTCAGACTCTTATGATAATACATGGGTATTGGATACTAGTAGTGCTTATCACATTTGTAATTTGTTACAAATTCTAGCAAGACCTAGGAGATTGGCGAGAGGCAAGATGGACCTCAAGATGGGCAATGCAGTAAAAGTTGTTCTAGTGGCTATTGGTGAGGTCACCCTACATCTGCCTGGTGGAGCTATTATTGTATTGGATGCATGCTATTTTTTCTTCTATTATCAAAAATATTATTTTCATTTCGTGTTTGACAATTAGTGGATATAAATTAGTTTTTAAGAATAATGGTTGTTCAATATTATTAGATGATAAAATCATCACGAAAGGAACATTGTATAATGGTTTATTTATGCTAGACATTACTTCATATATCATGAATGTAAGTGTGTCTAAGAGAAAACGAGATGAGGTGAACAATGCATACCTATGACATTGTAGGCTAGGTCATATTCATGAATGAAGATTCAAAAATTGCTAAGGGATGAATATCCATATCCATTCGACTATGAGTAGCAACTTATGAGCCTTGCCTTCATAAAAATTTAATCAACTGTCCATTTAGTGGAACTAGAGAGAGAGCCACTGAGTTGCTGGAACTCATACATAGTGATGTATGTAGTCCCATGTCAACTCATGTCATAGGTGGTTACTCCTATTTTATTACTTTTATCGGTAATTTCTCAAGATATGGACATATGTACTTGATACAGTATAAGTTTGAGGCCTTCGAGAAATTCAGGGAGTATAAGAATGAAGTAAAAAACTAGACTGGAAAGAGTATTAAGACTATTTGATTAGATCGAGGAGGTAAGTACTTGAGTAGAGAGTTCACCCAATTTCTCAAGGATCATGAGATTTTATCCCAATAGACATCTTATTATATACCTTAACTCAATAGTATATCTGAGAGGTGGAACCATACATTATTAGACATAGTGCAGTCCATGATGAGTTTCGTTGACCTGCCCATCTCATTCTAGGGATACACCCTAGAGACTATAGCTTACCTTCTGAACAGAATTCCAACTGAGTCAGTAGTGTCTACTCCATATGAGATATGGAAAGGGAAGAAGCTTGATCTTAAGATTGTTAAGATTTGGGCTGCCCTGCCCACGTTAAGAGATATAACCCTGATAAGTTAGAATCCAGGATAGAGCGGTGTAAGTTCGTGGGATACCCCAAGGAAACCTGTGGGTATTATTTCTATCACCCTGAGGACTAAAATATCTTTGTAGCTAAGAAAGCAGTGTTCGTTGAGAATGAACACATTCTTGGTAGAGATAGTAGGAGTGTGATAGAGTTGAGCGAGATTGGAGAACATAGCAAAAGCATTACTATATAGCCCAAGTTTATTCAGGTACCTAGCACACAAGTTCCGACTTTACATAGGTCTGAAAGAGTATCCTATCATCCTGAAAAATATGTTAGACGTATTAGAGAAGAGGATATTAAGAATATTAATCCTCAAACATACGATGAGGCTATTATGAGTATATACTCCGGAAAGTGGCAAGAGGCCATAAATTCTGAGATGGATTCTATGTACTCTAATAAGGTTTAGAACCCAGTTGATGCACTTGAGGATATTATATCCATTGGTTTCAAATAAATCTTCAAGAAGAATATCATGGTAGATGGAAAGGTAGACCTATAAAACAAGGCTAGTGGCTAAGGGGGTATCGTCAAAGGCAAGGTGTTGACTATGATGAAACGTTCTCACTTGTAGCCATGCTAAAACCAATTCGAATTCTATTAACTATTGCAGCACACTATGATTATGAGATATAGTATATAGATGTAAAAATCATGTTCCTCAATTACAACATCGATGAGGAGGTGTATATGATACAAATTGAAGGATTCGTGTCCAAGGATAATCCAGATAAGTCATGTAGGTAACTTAGGTTCATTTATGAACTGAAGTAAGCTTTCCGAAGTTGGAACATAAAATTTAATGAGACAATCAAATCTTATGACTTTGTTAAGAATGAAGATGAACCTTGTGTGTACAGGAAGGTAAGTGGGAGCGGTATCACCTTCTTGGTGCCATATATGGATGACATTATGATAATTGAAAATGATATATGAATGCTCTCCATAGTGAAGGCTTGGTTATCTAGACATTTCTTCATGAATGACTTCGGGGAAGCATCATATATCTTGGAGATTAGGATCTATAGAGATAGATCCAAGAGGATGCTTGAATAATCTTAGTCCAGGTACATAGATACCATTGTCAAAAGGTTTGACATGAAAAACTCCAAGAGATGTCTCATACCGATGAGACATGGGATATCGCTTTCTAGGAGTATGTCTCCAAAGACTCCTAAAGAAACGGTAGACATAAATAGATACCCTATGCATGAGCAATAGGGTCTATCATGTATGTTATGCTATGTACCAGGCATGATATAATGCATGCTTTGAGTGTCATGAGCAAGTATTAAGCAGATCCAAACTTAGAGAATTGAAAAGTAGTAAAGTATATCTTTAAGTACTTGAAAATGATTAAGGATCTTTTATTGGTATATGAAGGAAGTAGGCTAAGGGTTGAGGGGTTACACGGACTCAAGCTTCTAGTCTGATATTGATGACAACAAGTCTAATTCAAGGTATATGTTCACCTTGAATGGAGGAGCATTATGCTGGAAGAGTTACAAACAAGATATTACTATTGACTCGACCATAGAGGTGGAGTACATTGATACGACAAAGGCAGTAAAGGAGGGAGTCTGGATGAAGAAGTTCATCACAGATATAGGAGTCATGCCAAGCAACGAGTCAATTCCCTTATATTGTGACAACTACGGGGCGATTACTTAAATAAGGGAACCCGGGTCCCAATAGAAGTGTTCTAAGGAGGTTCTAACTTATTAGAAAAATCGTGGCCCAAAGAAATGTAGCAATGGAAAGAGTTACATCCAAAGATAACATCGTAGATCCACTAACAAATTCATTATCTCATATTATCTTTGAGCATCACAGGGGTCTGATGGGGATCAAATACGTAAGTGATTGGCTTTAGGTCAAGTGAGAAATTGCTAGTCATAGGTGCCCTACAAGCCAATCATATGAGTGATGGCACATATGATATGACATGCACTTTTTTTGCTTATTATTATTTTGGTATTTTATCATTTTATATTGCTTGATGCATAAATATATTGTGATGTCCATGGATATGTACAATGAGAATCATATCATGATGAGATCACGATAATGAAACTGATTTACCTTTAAACATATACCGTAAATAATTCTGGTCATATGTTACTCGAGAGGGATATCAAGATAACTAGATAGACTAGTGTGCTATATACCTATCTATATGATGGAGGCGTTTGGTCTCATTGTTGCTCGTATGAGGACACTAGAGCTATACTGGATGTGCTCATTAGAGAATGAGTTTACTGATTGCTCTACTTACGGAATGCTAGATAGTTAATGATACCTCATTGTTAAACAATAATTCAGTCATCCTAATGGTGTACCTGGTCCTTAGACTTGAGACACTAAGGATGTCCTATATAAATACTCCACTCTTTGATACCAGAATTATAGGTTTGAAAGTTCCAAATCTAGCACAACTGATCATCGGGAGTGGCAGCCAAACTTATGAGAGCTATTAAGTGTCGATAGAGGATCATCCGTAATCTCATCCTTACTTACCCCTTCCTCGGGTGTGGGAATACTATGTCAAGGACTATAAGAAAATCTAAGGTGATATCACATGTACAACGGAAGAACAAAAAACAAAAATCTCATATTTTTCAAAAAGGTGTTCGTCGTCATGTAAAGATTAGTGTGCAAAAACCCGTAAAACTTAAAATCACATATGAGATAGTTATATTACTTAGGGAGATCGTATATCCATGAATTCCTATAGATCTGTGAGAGAGGTTGAAGGAGGTCAAGCATCCTCTCTAGCGGTGATTCATACGGTAGGGATTCCAAAGACGCTCCTCAAATCGCTATCCAAATCTTCACACCTATTATTCAAGGAGGAGAAAGAGAGAGGAGAATATGAGATGGCAACCAAAAAGCCTAGCCTATGACCCTTTGGTTCTCTCATATTTATATAGACCTCATATCAACTTAACCCTAATGAATCCTACCCTATTGGGTATTGGATCTCTATCTAATTACCCAAGCCTTTTAGATTAGTAGGTCTCTACCCAATAATATCTTATTAGCTTTTATTGAATCTCATCTATATGATTCATTAATTTAGGGGTTAAATGTATAGCCAATAAGATATGGACTCCGACGGATATCTCATATTTGAACCTCTACTCATCGCAACACCTACCATATGCATGTGACCCTCTAGGCTCAATATCGAGTTGGCCGTGAGTCATACATATTAGAACTCCTTTTGGCTCAATGAATTGTTATCTCCATAATAATTTACTCGACTCATTGACTACGGACGTACTAGGTCATTACTCCGTAGTCTATAAACAATACAAGGGAATCTAATCCTTTAGACCTATCTGTCCTCAATTACCGTATACCTATAGTCCCTCATCCATCTAATATCCTAAAGACTGTATACTGGGTATGGTACTGTTAGGCCTATACGATTTCTCCTCGAGTCTCGCTCTAATCGGATTCTTCTAGTGAACTCTTTCTCTCTCAATCTGAATGAAATACTTTAGTTTTTTCACATCATCATCTAAATATAGGTCATGGATCTCTTTTAGTATTGGAGGTCAGATCCTTATGCTAGCATTTTAGATTGAAGACATCATACTTTAATAATATAAACCTTGGGTTATGTTTGCTAGAATCTTATAAAAGTTGAACCATTTAGATATTACCTTGTCAATATTTGCCTTTTTTGTATAAATATCATCAATTCTTGTTTATTTTACTAATTGTGAAGAGATATACTTGCAGAATAATATTAACAATATCGAGTGTTGGCCTCCTACCAAGTCTTCTTATAAAACAGTGGATTTTATCCTACCTCATATTACCAATCTTGCTTAATTGAGGAGGGGTAATTGACTGCCTTATGTTGGCACTCCTTTCAAATCCCTATGGTGCAGATTCACTATCATCTTCAAACTCTCATTTTGAGTCAGGCCATAAAGGCCTTGTTGCATCCTCATATATGTACTAATGCTCTAGTGATATACGAATACCAACTCTGAGATTCATGTCAATATCATCATACCCTCATATTCATCATAAACTGGTTCATATGTAGAGCATATGTATTTTTCTTGTTCCTTCACCTTCTTTTTAATTATATTATCTTTTACTTGATATATCTTCTTTTGAAATAATTGACAAACCTTCGTCAAAACTTTTTTGTATTTTATAACATCAGGGTAACTGTCAGCTAAATGTTGCTTCATCAAGTGATTCCTCTATCACTACAATATAGTCACAATGAATGCACTGTTAATGATATGGTTTCTATCAGTATGATCCCAAATGTTGTCATGTGTTTATTTCTTTGGTGTCACATTCCTTTAAAAAATTATCAAATTAACAAGTTATGATTGATTTGCCCTAATTTAAAATAACAAGCTAAGATTATATGTAATGCACTCTACTTTGCATCTATAAATACGTCAATCAACATAATAGGTATTAAATAAATAGAATTGACCTAATATAAGTCAAATTATGATAAATTCACCATTAAATACACTAATCATAATATTAAAAACACTAATAACTTCCTAATTAGCCCTTTTGTACTAATATAAACATCATAAATATCCTAATAATTATTAAATATATAAAATTGACCCAATATAGGTCAAAATATGATATAATCATAATTAAATGTATAAATCATAGCATTAAAAAACTTAATTAATCTCTAATTTGCTCTTTTTTACGACTATAAACATATCAATCGCATTAAGAGATATTATATATATATATATATATATATATATATATGTCAAATTATGATAAAAATAATCATTAAATGCACTAATCATAGCATTAACAAGTTAATTACTCCCTAATTAGATTTAATTAAAACCTAATTATATCTCTTCTAATATGTATATTAATATGTAAATCATATTAATATGTATTAAATACAAAGGTTTTACCCAAATGTATTTAATTTCAATTAAATCTGCATTAAACATACTAATCACAATATTAAAAATCTTAAATACTCTCTAATTAATCATATTCTACGGTCATGAATATGTTAAACAACATATTACATATTAACTATAGAGAATAGGCTTGTTCATATCATAAATTAATAAAAATCTAGATGAGCATACATATCTTAAAATAAAGTGTTCTTCACTAACTTAAGCATTAATCCTTCCAAATTAGTCCTGAAAATTTGATCCAATTCAAAATTTATAATTTTATTGAGCTTAAGAGAATGAAAAATGTAAAAATAAGAAAGAAATATGAGTGAGAAAGAGTTTAAGAGAGTGAAAGATAGGGAAAAAAGGGTTTAAAAAGTATCTTTTTTATCATATAGTCAAATGGACCATTTGAAACTGTTGAATCTTGGATTTTGATGATAAAATTAATTGATGGGTTAATTGATCTAATCCATATTATTGAGTTAAGTGTGCAGGATTAACTACGATAACCAGAAAACATAAAGCAAGAATACCAGAGTCAAGTTCGATGGACGTTTAAGAGTCCGAAGAATCGTCGGAGATGCTGCCGGAACCAACCGAGAAGAAATTAGGAACTTGTCGAAATTTTCGGAAGTTCACCGAAGAGATCGTCGGAGGTTCGCGGAGATCACCGAGAAGGCTCGGCTACTCGTTGAAGTCGTCACAAGATCGGGAGCCTGTTGGGAGTCCGTCGGAAGAAATCCGAGGGCATATCGGAAGTCCGCCAGAAGTTTGTCGGAAAGCTCGCCGGAACAAGACTCAACGTTCGCAGTTGAAAACTTGCTTGGGATGTTTTTAGTTATGTAGTTCACATGTAATTAGGATTAGGATTAAAAGATAATCCTATATCCTGGTTAGGGGCCAATTGGGCCCAAAATTAGACTTGGTTTGGGCTGAATTTAAAGCCCAACCAGTGAACCGAAGGGTCTGGCGGTGGCACCGCCAGACTGGGCAGTGGCACCACCGAGCACCCGAGAGCCAGGCGGTAGCACAGCTTGGCTAGGCGGTGGCACTGCCAGTACACTGTCAGTGTCAGATATTGACAAGCGGTGGCACCGCCAGCATCGGGAACCAAAGAGAATTCAAATTTTGGAGCCCAAATTTGAATTCTCTTGAGGCCTATAAATACCCCTTAATTCTCAGCTGAGATTATAACTTTTTGAGAAGCAATTGATTGAGAGAAAGGTCTTAGAAAAGTCTTAGCAAGTCTTGTTTTTAAATTTGCTAGAGTGTTCACCTCCTTCTTTCTTGCTGAAAATTTATAAGAGTGTGAACCGCTTGTAAAAGGTTGTAAGAGGGGTATTTGCCCTTCTCCTTCAAGAGATTTGCTAGTGGAAGGTGGGAGCCTCATCGAAGAGGGCCTCACAAGTGGATGTAGGTCATTTGACCGAACCACTTTAAAATTGGCGTGATCTCTGGTTTGCATTTTCTTATTGCTATTTACATTACTGCAAACCTTCTTACGTGCTTTATTTCCTCATTACCTTTGCTGCACACCTTTACGAACACGTGTTTAAGTTAAGCTTTTCAAGTTCGGTTTTTATCATATCAAAAGATTTGTCGAAATCAAAATTTTAATCCGTTGCACTAATTCACTCCCCCTTCTTAGTGCCGCTCCGATCCTAACAATTGGTATCAGAGCAAGGCTCACTCTCATATTTGGTTTGATACCCAAGAGAGATGGCTTACTCCGGCATACATGAGGGTCATTCTATCACACGTCCACCCATGTTTAATGGGTCAGATTATACTTATTGGAAGACTCGTACGAGGATCTTCTTCATTTCCATGGATTTCGAGCTTTGTACTATTGTCGAAAACGGATTTCAAAAATCTTCTCTTCCGATGAGCGAATGGAATGAATCGGAGAAGAAGGTTTTTGCTTTAAACGTAAAGGCTATGAATGCCTTGTTTTGTGCACTAGACAAAAATGAATTTAATCGTGTTTCAATATGTGATTCGGCTTTTGATATTTGGAGAACTCTTGAGGTCACTCATGAAGGCACTAGCCGAGTGAAAGAGTCCAAAATCAACATCCTTGTGCACTCTTACGAACTTTTCCGAAGGAAACCAAGTGAGTCCATCGGAGACATGTACACCCGGTTCACGAATGTCATCAATGGACTCAAAGCTCTTGGTAAAGATTTTACTAACTTTGAACTAGTAACTAAAATCTTAAGATCCCTCCCTAAAAGTTGGGATCCAAAAGTTACGGCCATTCAAGAGGCCAAAGACCTTAAAACATTCCCTCTTGAAGAACTTATTGGGTCTCTAATGACCTACGAAATGACATGTCAAGCTCATAACGAGCTCGAGAACCCCCTTATAAAGAACAGGAAGGATATGGCACTCACATCACAAGAAGATCACTTGAAAGGAACATCAAGTGATGAGGACAGTGACAATGACATTGCACTTTTGACTCAAAAATTTAAAATTTTTTTAAGAAAAAACAAATTTAAAAATAATACAAAAAATAAATTTGAACACAAGAAGGACCAAGTTATTTGCTATGAGTGCAAAAAATCAGGACACTACAAGAATGATTGTCCCCAAGCCAAAAAAAGAACATCAAAGAAGAAGGCACTCAAGGCAACATGGGATGATTCAAGCGCGTCCGAAGAAGAGGAGTCCAACACCGAGCAAGTTGCTCATTACGCCCTAATGGCCATCGGAGAAGAGGTAACGGATTTAATTGATGCAGATTTACCATATCATAAATTATTAAATGCCTTCCATGAGTTATTTGATGAATGTAAGACAATTAGTAGAAAATACAAATTGCTAAAAAAGGAGCATGATAGTCTCACTTGTAATTTCGATAAATTAAAGACTGAATATCATGATAGTTTAGCTCCATGTATAAAATGTCATGATCTAGAAACTCTCCAAAAGGAGAACTTGCTACTTAAGGACACCTTGAAGAAATTCGAGGTTGGTAGTAAGTCTTTGAACATGATCCTTACAAATAAGGGTCACGTTCCTAAAAGAAGTGGAATCGGATTTATGAGAAGTCCTCACCAAAATCCAACCACCTTCATTAAAGGCCCTGTCTTACATGTTCGGCACCAAAGCAATTGCAACTTTTGTTGCAAATATGGACATAAAACTTATAAATGTCCATTCAAAAAAATTAGTCCGAACAAACTAATTTGGGTTCCTAAAGGAACTATGATCAATTCTATGCAATATGATGAACAAGTTAGATCAGTTTTTAAGGCACCCAAAAGAAAATGGGTACCTAAAAATAATCCCTTCTTGTAGAAATATACACCATCACAAGCTAGGAGCAAGAGATGGTATCTCGATAGTGGATGCTCAAGACATATGACTGGAGATCCATCTCATTTCTCTATGCTCACTAACAAAGAAGAAGGGTACGTCACCTTCAGAGACAACAACCAAGGCAAAATCATTGGCAAGGGAACCATAGGTAACAAATTAAAATTTTCTATTGATGATGTCTTACTAGTTGATGGATTGAAACATAATCTCTTGAGTGTTAGTCAATTATGCGATAAAGGTTATATCGTTAGATTTGAATCAAATGTGTGTATTATTGAAAAACCAAACCATAACATAACTATGATTGTATTAAAATAAAATAATGTCTACACCATCAACCTTGATGAACTAAGTAATGAAATGTGCTTCTCCGCTTTAAATGATGATGCTTGGTTTTGACATAGGAGACTAGGCCATGCAAGCATGAAACTAATATCTAAGATCTCATTTAGAGAATTAGTACGAGGAATTCCAAATATGAAGTTTATTAAGGACAAAGTATGCGATGCATGTCAACTAGGTAAACAAATAAAAACTAGTTTCAAACCAAAAATTCAAATTAGCACCACTAGACCATTACAATTGATTCATTTGGACTTATTTGGACCAATTGACACGACAAGTCTAGGAGGAAGCAAATATGCGTTTGTAATTGTGGATGACTAAACTAGATACACTTGGACCTATTTCTTAGCTCACAAAAGTGATTGTTTCAATTGTTTCTCTAAATTTTGTAAACTCACTCAAAACAAAAAAGGCTTCATGATTTCATCAATTCGGAGTGATCACGGTGGCGAATTTCAAAACCGTGACTTTCAAAATTTTTGTGAAGTTAATGGATACAATCACAACTTCTCCACTCCGAGAAATCCTCAACAAAATGGAGTAGTTGAAAGAAAAAATAGAAACCTGCAAGAAATGGCAAGAACGATGTTAAATGAACATAGTCTACCCAAGTATTTTTGTGCCGAAGCCGTGAATACGACTTGCTACATCATGAATAGGGTTCTAATAAGATCATCCCTATCAAAAACTCCCTATGAATTATGGAATAACAAAAAACCAAATGTTTCCTATTTTAAAGTTTTCGGTTGTAAATGCTTTATTTTGAATGAAAGGGATGACTTAGAAAAATTTGATGCTAAATCCGATGAAGGCATCTTTCTTGGTTACTCTTCCGTTTCTAAGGCTTTTCGGGTTTTTAACAAAAGAACCTTAGTAATAGAAGAGTCTATTCATGTAGTTTTTAATGAAATTTCTTATTTAAAGAAAAATGATTTTGATGATGATTTTGGTTTTGATAATTTGAATTTAAATAAACCCCCTCCTCAAAATAGCAACTTGGATGCACCTTCTTCCAAAATTTCCTTACCAAAGGAATGGAAGTATATAGATGCTCATCCAAAGGAGCTAATTATAGGAGATACATCAAAAGGGGTTCAAACTCGTTCCTCTTTCAAGAATTTTTGTGTTAACACCGCCTTCCTTTCTCAAATCGAACCTAAATGCATTGACGAGGCCTTAAAAGATGATTTTTGGGTTATTGCAATGCAAGAGGAATTAAATCAATTTGAGAGGAATAAGGTATGGAAGCTTATTCCTAGACCCAGTGACCATTTAGTCATTGGTACTAAATGAGTCTTTAGAAACAAGCAAGACGAAAATGGTATCGTGGTTAGAAACAAGGCTAGATTAGTGGCCAAAGGTTTCAACCAAGAAGAAGGTATCGACTACGAAGAAACCTTCGCTCCTATGGCAAGATTAGAAGCCATTAAGATGCTCCTTGCCTATGCTAGTAGTAATAATTTTAAACTGTTTCAAATGGATATCAAAAGTGCCTTCTTGAATGGTTTTATTTCCGAAGAAGTATATGTCGAACAACCTCCCGGATTTAAAAATTCTCTTCTTCCTAATCATCATGTATTCAAATTGACTAAGGCTCTCTATGGCTTGAAACAAGCTCCTAGAGCTTGGTATGAAAGGCTTAGTTCCTTTTTATTTTAAATAATTTTACCAAAGGCAAGGTTGATACTACATTGTTTATCAAACATTTTGAAAATAATTTTCTTATTGTGCAAATTTATGTTGACGATATTATTTTTGGCTCTTCGGATGAATCACTATGTGAATCATTTACCAAATGTATGAGTCATGAATTTGAAATGAGTTTAATGTGTGAATTAACTTTCTTTTTAGGATTACAAATCAAATAACTTAGTGATGGTATATTTCTTAACCAATCTAAATATATATTAGAATTGTTAAAACGATTTATCATGGATAATTCAAAAGTAATAAACACCCCTATGAGTACTTCGACTAAGTTAGATATGGATGAAAATAATGAAAATTTCGATCAAAAAACATATAGGGGAATGATAGGTAGTCTACTCTACCTCACCGCGACTAGACCGGATATTATGTTTAGTGTAGGACTTTACGCTAGGTTTCAATCTAATCCTAAATTATCTTATCTTAAGAGTGTTAAAAGAATATTTAGGTATCTTAAAGGAACTCCAAATTTAGGATTGTGGTATCCAAAATCTGAAAAATTTGATTTAATAGCTTATACAGATGTCGATTTTGGCGGATACAGGATAGTTAGAAAAAGTACATCCGGAACATGCCAATTTTTAGGACATGCACTTGTTTCTTGGACTTCCAATAAACAAAATTCAGTTGCACTATCTATGGCGGAAGCCGAATACATTGCTGCAAGTGCATGTTGTGCACAAGTTGTTTGGATGAAAAATACATTAGAAGACTATGAAATTCACTTCAAAAACATTCCCATAAAATGTGATAATACTAGTGTCATATGTCTTACCAAAAATCCAATTCAGCACTCTAGAACTAAGCATATCGATATTAGGCATCATTTCATACGCGATCATGTCCTTAACAATAATGTTGTTTTAAAATTTATTAACACAAAGCATCAATTGACAGGTATTTTTACAAAAGCCTTAAATGAAGACCAATTTGAATTCATTAGAAGGGAACTACGCATGTTAAATTGTCCCTAAAAATAAGCTTGTTTGAATATATTTTTCAAAAAATGTCTCATCCTTTTCCGTTCTTCTATGGATTTGACTTCATCATTCTCCTTCGATTCAAAATGACATATTGAAGTACAACTCATTATCTTAACCTATCTTGAGTCAAACACCTCTGAAAAACAAAAAGGGGAAGAAAGGATTTTTTTTCTTCTTCCACAGCATGCCAGCGGTGGCACCGCCAGAACCGGCGGTAGCAGTGCCTGAGCGCTCGGGCGCTAGGCGGTGGCACCGCTCGGTTTGGTGGTGCCATCGCCCGAGACACCCTTTAAATACCGAAGGGTTAGGGCCGGCGGTGACACCGCCCCCAACCCGTGAAGGCCTCCCTCAAACTCTCCCAAAAAACTTCCTAACTCTCATTCTAACCTCTAGAAGTCTTGGAGAGAGATTCTTATTGGTCCAAGCTCTCCATTCTCCAAGAAACACTCCATAAGGTAAAATCTTTCCTTCCTCTTCTCATTGTTTTACCTACTCATTATAATTTCATTTTTTTTTTTTGATCTATCATCTTGTCTAGATAATAGCTCCTAAGAGATCAAAAGGGAAAAGGATTGAAGGAGATTCATATGACTACGATCTTTTTAAATCCAAAGAAGTAGCCCTTAGGTTTCCAAAATTCGAAACAAGATGCATCCATAAGGGTAAATACGTTGATCTCGATGAACTAGGAAACTTAGAACCCATTAGGTGGTTTGCTCATCTAGAGGCCCTACCTCTCCTACAAATAGATGAACCAATTTATCCTAGGTTAGTTAGGCTCTTTTATGCAAACTTATGGGTAGATAACGATAGCCTAAATACTTACCTTTTAGGAACACAAATTAGGATTTTTGATAGTACTATTTATGAACTAATTGGAATCACTGAAAAAGATAGGGGCTGCTATTTTAGAGGTAAATGAGATGTTAATATAATCAGAGCAACTTACACCGAAGCTGTCAAAACTATTTTTGCAAACTCGGACCTCGAAATAATGCCCAAGAGTTGCGAACACTTATTACCTTTTAACTCTAAAATTCTTCATCATATCATAACAAGCATACTATTCCCTAATCAATTTCATCTTGATGAAATGAGTCAAATAGAGATAAGCACCATGTATTGGATTATGACTGGTCAACATAACTGTTTTGGATACTCAATCCGGCAACACATGCAGGATATTATAGCTAAAGATACTATGTTGCCATATGGGGGGTTAATCACTAGATTTCTTCTTGCCCATGACATTTGTATCCCACCCGATGAAGAAATAATTCAAAGTGATAGATATAACATCATCAATAAAAATCTACTGAAAAGACTTAGGTGCACATTTAACAATGGAATATGGGTAAGGCAACCTAGAAGGACTGATCCTATTCCTCCACCAGTAGAATACCTAGAAACACCAATTCTTAGGGGAAATGAATCACCTCCTCCTAGTCCCTTTGACGCAGCACCTTCAGCTCCTGTTTCATCCTCTGAAGAACTCATTATGGCAGAACTATCTCAGATCAAATTCCAACAAGACCAACTCAAATCGCAGCAAGAACAAATTCAACTCTAGCAAATTGAAATTTTGAAGGAACTACGATAAATGAATCAAAAAATAGATGTTATGTATCAGCACTATGGATTACCTCCTAAGGATTAATTGATGTATCTTTTTATTCTGTTCTGTTTACTCTTAATATCAAGTTCGAAGCTTATCATCTTTTGAACGAAAACTGAACCTTCTTTTTAGATGTATTTTTAAAATTCTAGATATATGCTGATTTTTTTTAATGAATGCTGATTTTTTTTTCTGGATGAATGCTGATTTTTTTTTAAGATGAATTCTAGATAAATATTTTTGGCAAATTTGAATGATTAATCTTAATGTTGAATTATTTCTCTAATGATTTTATGATCACAAATTATGTGCTTCAAAGTCTCATCTCCTTTTTGTTGATGACAAAGGGGGAGAAAAGTGATGACTTGTACCATTTTGATAGGATGACTTATATGAATTGCAAAAGCTTGTGTGATACGAATGTCTTATATGCCTTGCAAAATCTTTGAGAATATCGCAAGATTGATTGATCATATTGAAAGCATGCCTTACATCTATATCATGAAATTCATGTTGAAAATCTTTATCTCCTGTCATAGTAAAAATCGTCCCTTATCATTCGACTTGAAAATGATTTTCATAAAAGTTTCGTATTTACTTATGCTTAATGAGAATAACGATAAGTTCAACGGTTAGAACTTATCGGTTTATGCTTGAATTCAATGGGATGAAATTCAAGTATTTTTATCTTCTCATAATATGACATATAGATATGGGGAGTTATGTTTAACTCCATCATCAATTGATTGTCATCATAAAAAAGGGGGAGATTGTTGAATCTCGGATTTTGATGATAAAATCAATTGATGGGTTAATTGATCTAATCCATATTATTGAGTTAAGTGTGCGGGATTAACTATGATAACCAGAAAACATAAAGCAAGAATACCGGAGTCAAGTTCGATGGACGTTTAAGAGTCCGAAGAATCGTCGGAGATGCTGCCGGAACCAACCGAGAAGAAATCAGGAACTTGTCGGAATTTTCGAAAGTTCGCCGAAGAGATCGTCGGAGGTTTGCGGAGATCACCGAGAAAGCTCGGCTACTCGTTGAAGTCGTCACAAGATCGGGAGCCTGCTGGGAGTCCGTCGGAAGAAATCCGAGGGCATATCGGAAGTCCGTCGGAAGTTCGTCGGAACAAGACTCGACGTTTGCGGTTGAAAACTTGCTTGGGATGTTTTTAGTTATGTAGTTCACATGTAATTAGGATTAGGATTAAAAGATAATCCTATATCCTGGTCAGGGGCCAACTGGGCCCAAAATTAGACTTGGTTTGGGCTAAATTTAAAGCCCAACCAGTGAACCGAAGGGTCTGGCGGTGGCACCGCCCAGCACCTGAGAGCCAGGCGGTGCCACCGCCTGGCTGGGCGGTGGCACCGCCAGCATTGGGAACCAAAGAGAATTCAAATTTTGGAGCCCAAATTTGAATCCTCTTGAGGCCTATAAATACCCCTTAATTCTCAGTTGTGATTATAACTTTTTGAGAAGTAATTGATTGAGAGAAAGGTCTTAGAAAAGTCTTAGCAAGTCTTGTTTTCAATTTGCTAGAGTGTTCACCTCCTTCTTTCTTGCTGAAAATTTGTAAGAGTGTGAACCGCTTGTAAAAGGTTGTAAGAGGGGTATTTGCCCTTCCTCTTCAAGAGATTTGCTAGTGGAAGGTGGGAGCCTCATCGAAGAGGGCCTCGCAAGTGGATGTAGGTCATTTGACCGAACTACTTTAAAATTGGCGTGATCTCTGGTTTACATTTTCTTATTGCTATTTACATTACTACAAACCTTCTTTCGTGCTTTATTTCCTCATTACCTTTGCTGCACACCTTTACGAACACGCGTTCAAGTTAAGCTTTTCAAGTTCGATTTTTATCGTATCAAAAGATTTGTCGAAACCAAAATTTTAATCCGCTGCACTAATTCACCCCCCCCCCCTCTTAGTGCCGCTCCGATCCTAACAGAAACAAGTTAATCTCAGCCCTTGATCGGTATCAGTTGAAATTTGATTATTACTAATCAATACAATTTAAAATAGTTAAAATTATAATTGCTTCACTTAGTATAAATTCTGTATCAGTCCATACGAGATTCCTAGGTTAGAACCATCCGATATGAGACGATTCATTTGTCTATTGAATATCATATCAATATATATTATTTGTACTATATCATTTCGGGTAACATGACGAACCTTAGTATTTTTGATTTTTTATCCTTTTTACGTGTGATAACATATCACTAATGTTTTCACCTTTCTAATAATTTTTTTTTTTTGTTCTCAATGGAGTATTGTACGATGATAAAATTTAGACGGCTAGGTTGACCCTTATAATCAGATATCACTTGAGTACAACACATGTCAAGAGGACGAGGTGCCAATAAAATTAAAAGAGGATGAGACTTAGTAGAGAGAGGTTCTCACTAGGTAAGGAGGAGTGAGAAAAGAAAAAAAAAAAAAAAAAAAGACAGTTAACAATGATGGTTAATAAAATATAAAAATAAAAGAAAAAAAAATCTGGTATAGCTATCGTGCAGTAAGCATACTGACCACCCAAAAGTCCCCGTACGGTAAGCTTAATTGCCTGGCACCGGTTGGCCATTGTACTGGTAAAGACTGGTCTGATCTGCTCGGTGACCAGAATTAAAATGATCGATCTAGACTACCGTGCGTACTTCAAATCTTTGACTTAGATTACTATGTACACAAGAATGATCGATGCACTGCTGCATGCTTTTCCTTGTAGTTCTTCTCTGAGTCCTATCCGTTTAATGCTTGTAGATAGTGAGTTGGTTCTACAATGTTTAATGCCTGCGCCACTTATATCATGATCCCCTCCCTTTATGCTGTTCATGATCTATAGCGCATGAAATGGTCCTCATTGCTAATTGGTATAGGATTCTTGAGCTATGAAGAAGAGAAGGTCTGGGCTGAACATGAATGAGCACATACTGCAATGTACACATGCAGATACTTACAAAATGCTTCTGTGAGGAAGAAAAATGTATCAGTGTTTCTGTTGATATGTTCATTTAGGGGTGGGTTTAATCGATCAGAGTGTATTACTCGGTAGTCTATCAAGGATGACTTAAGATCCCTTCTGATCAAAGCTCGAACTGATGAGAGCATGTGAACGAATGGCACGTTGGATGAAATGTCTACTTTTGTAATGCATGCAAAAAGATAAAAATATAAGAAACAAGTAGTGCAAGAATCTATAACTTTTAGAGATTAGCATGCGATGATTAATTAAGCCTCACGCACTTGTACAGAAAGAGAAAGTGTTGGTGTATGTGAATCCTCAACTCCAAGACATTGAACCTCCCCTCCCCACTGTCCAACAACAGTCCTGTGCTTACCTTTTAGAATCTGATGATTCCTTTCTTAATGCTTCTGTGATTTGGAAGGGAGGGAGGAGTTGGTTACGTGATTTGGAAGAATGATCTCTCTTTTATCTCCTTCCTCGCAGTTAAGATTTTTCATGATTTGCTTCTATGCTGAACTCTTAACAAAGATACCGTAGCTGCTAGTTCTATGCTGAACTCTTGATTTGCTTTATATAATTTTACTTAAAAAAAAAAGAAAAAGAGAGATTAGCATGCGATGAAATCAAAATCTTGGAAGCTTCTAGTACGTGAACTGTTATTTACAGTTAGTTAGTTAGTGAATGAGTGTGCAATCAGTGTAAAAGTGATCATTTTCTACAAGTTTGAAGATAAACGTTAGGTTATGATGTATGCTCAACTGTCGGTAGTGATGTCACTTGCAAATAGCTAAACTTTGTTGCAAGTCTTTCAATTTTCCTCTCTTACAATTAATTACCTCTTGCATTAGCTAAACTTTTTCGAGCCAAAAATAATAATTTTCCATCACAAAAAAAAAAAATAATTTTCCAT
Source organism: Musa acuminata AAA Group (assembly GCF_036884655.1). Lineage (NCBI taxonomy): Eukaryota > Viridiplantae > Streptophyta > Magnoliopsida > Zingiberales > Musaceae > Musa > Musa acuminata. The sequence goes on along the minus strand of NC_088328.1, from coordinate 15,818,014 downwards.
CATCAAGATGAATCCAACCAATAATTATGACATGTTGTGTTTGCAGACGATTAAACACTCCTGATAGAGATCAGTAATTAGGGGGACACGACATCGTGTTTTTCCAGATTAATGGAATATCATGTGAAAATAAAATTATTTGTCACACTGTTTTGATTTGGTGGGGAACGATGTCACGTGATATGTGTGACATTTTTCACGGCAACCGGGAAGGTTCGCGCCGCGGTGGGGTGGTCATTCACCGTGATCTTGCTCGGGCCAAGGAACAGTGTGAATCGTGCATCCGTTTGGTCGAGCTATACCTTAAACTGCGGGTTCCACGCTATGTTGCGCACCTCATTCGTCTGTTTTCTGTATCCTGATCGTGGATGAACAGCTGAGACTCATCCATTGTTATCCACATAACAGAGTTGGAGTAGTCGAATTCAAGTTTATTATCACACGCCTTTAGGAGGCGGGTCGTCGGTCTCGAATCACCGCAACCCACATTCAGGCGCGCTGTCGGAGGTACGCACGCCGCGATCTCTCTCCTTGCAACCCCTGTCTTCGATCCAAGATCTTTATCTCTATTCTTTAGCTCAAATTTTGGGGAAATATAGTCCGGTTAGGGTTCTCAAAAGTTTTGCTTTTCCGACGCAAGGAATTGTTTCATTTTTGGGATCTAGTTAGATGCTTGTTCTCCCGGCTTGCTTTTTCTCTTTTTGAAAGGTTACGTTGGTGGCTTTGGCTGCGGCCTCCTTGTTCTTGGCCTTCTGCAAGAAGTAATCCGTTTTGTTTGTTTTGGAAAGCGATCTGCTTCGTTTTAATTTGTCATTCGAAATAGAAGACGAAGGTACTCATTAGGCGGTTTGAATGAGCAGCAGGAGACACGAAGGGGATATATGTCACCTTTTTGTTGCTCGATCAATTGATTCATCAATTTATATTTAGACCAAAAAAAAAAAAAAAATCGCCTGTTCGGTGTAGGGAGGACCTTTCAAATAAATCCTGCGCCATTAGAAAAAAACGAATTTTCTTTTTTAAATATTACACTGAATTGCGATAAGATGCTCTTATACGTATTCAAAGACTAGGTAAATACCAGGATGTCTCAGCAGAGACAATCTTGTATCATTTAACTGGTAGAACTATTGGTATCAGTTAGTTAAATTATTAAAATATAGGTAGCCTAGTGTAAGAGACACCCTCCAATGAGGTGTCTCCGAAGGGTCCATGTACAAAGCCTTAATCCTGCAAGCAAAGGGATTGTTTCTGAGAATTGGGAACCTCAAGTGGATGCCTACCTGAGCTAGAAAAGCTATGATAGAAGAGTGTTGGTCCGTAATGTAAATGCGGAAGATACTAATGATGTTAAAATCATGTACTAGTACAATGGTGAAAGTTTGACATAGTTTGGTTGAAGTTGATTCTTTACACCTGAAAATGAACTAGGATACACCCGTTCATGACAATTATCTATAAATATTTAAATTTTAATAATTAATTATCCTAAAATTTTATAAAAATATAAAACATGTTACTAATGACTTTAGAAAAATGACCTATTAGATTAGTGAAAATTTAAGATGGTTTGATGGAATTTGAAATTATTCTAAAATCCTACAAGAATAAACTAAAATACACTTGCCCATAGTTCCTATTTAAATTTTTTTTAAATTTTAATAATCAATTATTCTAAAATCCTACAAGAATAAAATATGTGTTACTCATGATGTTAAAATGCTATTATAGTAGATTGGTGAAAGTTTAAGATAGTTTGATTGAAGTTTGCCCAATGACACTTGAAAATGAATTAAGATACACTCGTTTATAGAACCTATCTAAAATATTTAAATTTTAATATTAATAATCTTTAAATCCATTAAAAATAAAAAGAATTATCAATGATGTTACTTGTTAGAATGATATTCTAGGAAATTGGTGAAAGTTTGAGATGATTTGGTTGAAGTTGACTTTGTTACAATTAACATGAACTAAAAGACACTCGTTGATAGAACCTATCGAAAAAAAAATTCAAAATTTGATAATTAATTATCATAATTTTTTTTAAAATATAAAAAAAAGATTACTAATTCTAATAGAATGATGTTCTAATAGAGTGGTGAAAGTTTGTGGTGGTTTGGTTGAAGTTGACCCTGTTGTAGCAAAACATAATTAAAATACAATCATTCACAAAACCTATCCATAAAAATCCAAATTTCGATATTTAATTATCATAAAATCTTATAAAAATAAAAAATGTGGTACTAATGTTGTTAGAATGATTACCTCGTAGATTGGTGAGAGTCTGAACTGGTTTTCTTAAAGTTAACCTATTATACTTGGAAATAAACTAAAATACACTCGTTTATAGAACCTATCCAATTTAGAATTCTATAGGCGAGTGTCTTTCAGTTTAAAATCGAGTGTTTTTTGGCCAATTTTTTGTCTAAAACATTTTAAACTTATAAATCTGTGCTTATGATTGTGATACTCATTCATATAATTTTTTTATTTTTTGAGGATTTTAGAAGAATTATAATTTGAATTTTAGAAGTATTTTTGGTGGAGGCGGAGGGTGTAGAAGGGGGAGAAGGAGGAGGAGGAGGGGCAGAAGGAGAAGAGTGATGAGAGTGAGGAGGATGAGGGGGAGGAAGAGGCGATCGAAAAGGAGGAGTGAGAGGAAGTGAATGCGGCAGCAGCTGAGGAGCGGTAATTTGGAAAGCACATCTCTACCAGATTGGTTCAACAGAAAAGAACTAGATTAGAGTGGTTTACCATGAATTCTGCATTGGTTCAGAAATTATTTAACCTAAAGAATGAGAGCATTTTCATCCAAATTGGAAACTAAGGGTACCCTCATGTAAAAACGATTATGAAGGACGTCATCTGGTAAAAAAACCAATAGTGAAACTTTTTCTGTTAAATTGTCCTTTAAAATTTCTCTTTTCTTCTGTACATGTGAACTTTAATCACTTGATATTTTCTCCTTTTTCCAACAATTAGAAACTGCCTTAAGTAGGTTATGTCATATTTGATATGATATGTTTCCTTGCACATAATTCAAATTTAGGAAACATCTGAATTTGCTTCCGTTCTTGTGCAAATGTAATTAGGCAAGAGATTAAGAAGATCTAATTAGGTTTTTACCTTATTAGACTTAATATGTTTCCTTAACTATAATCTAAAATAAGGAAATAATTAAAATATATTCCTTCAATGGTGCAATAAGTTAGGAATATGGTTAATTAATTAATCCAAAAAATCAATTTTCTTCTCTTTCCTTAAGGAAGCCTTTCTCATCTCCTATATAATGCTGGTAAGACCCCTCTTCTGTTCAACACTTGGGTCAAAAGGAGTCTGATAACGAGAGATTATAGGAAGAAGAGGGATCAACATCCAAAAGGAAGGTAACTTTTTTCAAGTAGCGGATTTTAAATTTGTTTTATTTTTTACAATTGATTGGGATAAAAATTAAGGATTCATGTCAATTAAAAATTAAGGATTTTAATTTTGTTTATTTGCAAATTTTAATTTTGTTAATTGGATCAAATTAGCTAGTGTTTAGATCAGTTAAGGGTTGCAGTGGGATTGACACCTCCTGATTTTATGATTTAACAAATTAAAAAGCCTTGTTTGAAGTGATGTTATGAAATTTGAGAATAATTACTAGTTTTTAAGTTTAAATAAAGTTTGACATTGAAGTTGAAGTTGATGATATTAATATGATCATTACCATGAGATATATGTTGTTATGGTAAAATATCCATTGTAGAAGTGCCCCCTATGACCCTTGTGAAAGGAGCTACGAGTCCATGTGTAGAGCCACTAGTAGGTTGAATCTTTCATGCCATATACAAGCATGATCTATCATGATATTTTTCTTATGTGGTCTCCCTCGATGCATGCATGAACAAATGACAATAATGAAAATGAATAATTATGATATAAGATTATGAGGATTAAATTTCACTTTCTTTTACTTTTGAGGGCAGGCAAGCCAATAGTGGTACGATAATTTCCTTTGAAGTTTAGCAGACCATTAGACCTGACAGCTAGATGGTTTTTTAATCCATTTTTAGGAGAAAAGTGTTCTCATATTGATAGATGAAGGATTTTATTTCATCTCCTGTTGGGAGTGCAATATAAGTTCTCTCCATCCATTATAAGAAGAATATAGAATCCATCTTATGTGGAGGATGTCTCTTTATTTGTTGTTGGGAGTGTGCATTATTGGATGTCTGATGTACACCTATGTTGTATGTGATGATTATTCAATAATTGTGTATATAATTGAGATTTTGTTTAATATATAAGAATTATTGTTGCTTATAATAATTCATAATTTCTTATTTGTTAGTTTGCTAAAGAATTGATTTACTTTAATTTTATATAAAAGTATTATTATATAATGATTGAAAATATTACATTAGTATTGAATATTATTTTTATGATTTTTTGAAGGTTCCTTCTCAACATGATTGCTTATATGTTTTTGTTTTACATTTATTTTTAGAGTAATTTCCTCACTTGTATTAGATTTGAGACTTAGGCGAACAAGAATTCTTTATTGTTGAGTAGCATTGCTAAGAAGATTCGATGAAGGTTCACTTTACCGATCTGAATCGGTGTACCGATTGATCGGTGGTATAGTACATGTTGCTTTGTACCAACGTAACATGTGTCGGTACGGTGGGTGTATTAACAATATGAAAAAATGGTCGAAAATACCTCCAAAATTTTTTCAAAAATGAAAAAAATAGATTAGGGTTTTTAAATTAAAAATAAATATAATTTTAGTATAATTTTAGCAAACATAATCTAAATTAGAAAATAAAAGTGGCATATATCTTTTTTGGGCTTTAAAGAGTAGCTTTTTGGTATATTTCAAGTCGTTCTTCCATTGATATTGAATTATCTATAAAGAAATGATTTGAATTGTTAGATTATTTGTTAAACAACTTAAATTTTTAGATTTAAAAAAATTAAGTAATCGATTGATAGATATACTTGGTTCTACTAGTAAAAAGAATGATGGTACTCCACGAGCAATGGATTGGGGTTCTTGATCCTATGTATCCGTATATCAATTTGATAATGTTTGTCAGACCCAATCCTGGGAGAAGAGAGAGGTCGTCGCTGAATTATATATATATATATATATATATATATATATATATATATATATATATATATATATATATATATATATATACCGAGTGGTATATAATTTCGTACCGTATTGAATGAACGTCAAAACTTTGGTATGGTACGAAATTGCATACCTTGATTGATACACCATTTGCCAATGGTGCATCAATGTGGTGATGGTCATAGTTTGTTCATCGTGAACCACACGTATCCGAGGTGACTCTCGAGGTAATTATGATTGTGGCATGTATTGTTGTGGAGCATGGAGCATATCCGAAATTCTACTTTCGCCATTAATTTCTTGCTTCCCATCATAAGATCGATCACCATAATTCTACTTGGAGAAGAATGACTAATTATCACTGTATTACTACTTGGAGAAGAATGACTAACTATCACGTTGAGCTTCCTGATTTGAATCTTGGGTGGCATATGTAAAATATTTTTTCTCGGCCTATACACCACCCTCAAACTATGTAGATGGGACCATCGACTCTTCGATGTCGTTGCCATTGTCAATCGAGGCATTGTCGTCCACGTCGTTGCCATGTCCTTGGATCGGATGGGTTGTTGAATGTAATTAAGAAGTTGTTTACAAACCTTTGATCAGAGAGTTCTTCCTCTTAGGTGTTAATCTTCTCTAATTAGCCTCCCAAGCTTGATTTGATCTACAAATTGTAGCATTGTGAAGTCTTAAGAGCATGCAAATGTGAGAATGAGAGGAAGTGAGTGAGAAAGAGATTGAGAGAGTATAAGAGTTTGAGAGAGTAAAAGAGAGTGAAAGAGAGGGAGGAAAGGGTTTGAAAACCCTTTCAAATGGAACTGGCCGTTAGAAAGGGTCTGATTTGAGCCATCCATCGGTGATGGTCGAAATCTGACTATTACTGATCAGTACAAGTTGATAACAGTCGGATTTCGACTGTTACTAAGCGGTACAAGCCCGTATCAGACGATACAAAGACTTTTAGTACATACCACCTCATTCAGGATGGTTCGAGTACCGGTCTCTTATCGAATTGGTACACACCGCTCATACCGGTCAGTATACCATGGTATGGCAAATCCTAGATTCAGTTAATAAAATTTGTTATTGAAATGATGTTTCATGCATGGCACAATTTTCTTATTACAAAGTTAGTGCATATTGGGGGGTGACATTAGATATCTTTCTATTTATCAGCACTCTGCTTACATCCCTACAGAAAAGGTTTGCACAGTGTGCACCGCACTTCTTGACAAAGATAATAGGCCTTCCTACTTGTGTGCTCTAAGTGAAGATGAAGTTTCTGGAATACACTCCGCTGGACAGGTGCTTCCCAAAATTTTGATGGAGATTCTCAGGGTTTCAAGCAACTAAATATATATGATAAAATATCTATGATTATCATGTTATCTTACCAAGCTTTGATGCTTATTATGTCTTGTGCAGCATAAATCTTTTCCTTGATCATCTAAACCTTGGAGAGAGTATCATCAAAGGCAACCTTGAAGCCTTTTCGTGTAAGTTTATATGCAATTTAGTTACTTGACCATTGGTATTGATTGATGCAAAAAATTATGCCTTTCCTTGTGTTATTCAGGTAAGCAAACTGGGACAGACAGAAAGCTCTCTTTTAGCTTAGAGCAAGAGGTACTAGAATATTCAAGATGCTAAAACTTGCAAGAAATTGATAATTCTTTTTAGTTGTCTTGAATATCATAAATCCATGTATGATATCCTACTGAAATAATAAAGAACATGAATATCTTATTTTGCTAATGAGAACTTTTCATAATTCGTATTTTTATTCACATGATAAATACACCTGATGACAAGATGTAGTTGGTGTTGCCAACCAGTATAAACAGGATTTTTTGACATGTTTCTGTTTCTTGAATTCAATTTGCCAATTTGTGATGCTTCTGTGGTGGTAATCTCATTACTTGCTGGTTCTTTGTTCGTTGAGTGCCTTTTCTTGCTACTCAACCATTCTCAATTGAATAAGTCCAACTTAAAGGAGCCACAAGACGTGTTCAAGTAATTAGCTAAGATTATGTTTCTTCACTGATGTTTGGACTATCCATTTGAACTAGATTCATTACTTATGTAGTTTGGTTCAGGTTCCAGTGGGTCATGCTGGTAACTTGTATTATTTACTCCTTTGGAAGTTATTATCTTTTCTTGCTTGGACCTGTCTTCCTTTTGTATGATCTGTCTATGATTTTTCTCTTCCAGAAGCTTGTATAACTGATGTTTAATTTCTGGTAGTCTGCTTGTTTAATGATGAGCTAGCCTCTTTAAATACATTCTGTAAGCACAGAAACACTTGGCTAACAGTATGGTTGTGATGCATCATTAAGTTCTATTTTTCATAGAGTTGCCAATTACAGTGGGCTGGGCCCTTTGATTTTGTGTTGACCAGAAGTATGTAACCTTAACCAAACTTTTCAGATCAAGTTACTTATGTTATATACTTGGGGATAAGGTATTGGGTGCTTTTCATTATCCATCAAACACCAAGGATGAAAAACCTCAGCTTCATATTATCTATACCAAGGTTCGCAATACTGTACCGTACCGGTATTTCGACCTGGGCTCGGTACCGGTACGGTACGGTATATTGAGCGGTACATTTGGGTGTATCGAGTACTGTAGCACCGGTACAGTGCTACACTAAACTGCTACAGTGCTAGAGTACCTCGGAACGGTAACAGTCGGTCCGCGTACCGAAAACCTGTCGGACCGATACGTACCGCCCGTACCGGGCGGTACGGCTCGGTACGGCAGACCCTGATCTATACCATTAATCATAATGATGAAGGGATAGAATATCACCTAGTTAGATAGAAATATTCTATATAAATCCATTTATTCAGGTTATGCTGGTTATGTCTGCTTTGGTTTGGTCTTGGAGTCAACCCTAACCTTAATGTCTGAGCCAGGTTGAGAAATCGAAACCCTGACCTGCCCAAAATGCAAAATGCATTTAGACCAACTCAACCTGATTCATTGATTGGGTTTGGACCTAGTCAAAGTTGGACCCAATCCGTAGCCTTTTTTTTTCGCTTCTATGTAAGTTAATCAAACATATGTGGTACATTAACAGTGCTAAAATCTAAGTATATGGAGAGGATCAAGTGAGCGTATATTTATAATTGATCTGTCAGGTCTGAGAGGCAAAACCGAAACTTACCTATTCAGTATTGGGCCTGATGCAATTCCCCCCACCTGAAACCCAATTTGAATGGAGTAACTGGCTGAAGATTATTTCCCAGTTTCAGACTATTTTGAAAAAAAATATATGTGAAAATTTCAGTTGCAGCCAATCCATTATTGAAGTTATAGAAACAATCAGCTGGTACTTGCCTCCCTGGACTGGATTGTTTGATCCAATTAGCAGGGCCTGAAAACCGAAACTAAATTTGACTTGGACTTGGACCAACATTGACATCCAAGTGATGAACTGAATCAGGTGAACCCAAGGGTTCAAAACATCACACGATAAATAAAGTTGACTCATTTAAACCCTAATACAACAAACAACCTGATTCACGAAGTACATAAACAATTGCTCTTTCTTGTGGTCTGGGACAGGTCATAAAATAATAGAAACTGTTGCTTTTGTTTTAGACATAATTAACCGACTAGGAAACTTGTGTTGCACTTGTGTCATTTCTTATTTGTTGCATTTCTGATTTGTTCTTTGTTAGATGGGCTGTTGAAAGCTGTCACAATTATTGCATTTAAGTTCTGAAGAAGTTATTAGAGTCCAGAATACTGTCCCATTCTATGATATATTTTCCTCTTTTTTGATGATGGGAGTCATGGACATGTTTTCTGATCTTCAAAACATAAAAAGTATTCAGCTCTTGCTAAGATTGTGATTGCCAAATGTTTTACAGTTATTTTGCAGCTGACTCATTCATTAGATTAACATATTTACTGGTTGATGCTTCTCTGTTCATGTAAATTATTTAGTTAACTTGGTTTTTTTAGTACAGATTCTTGATTATCTTGAACAATCTTTTGATAGCGATTCACATTTGCCAGTGGAGTACTTGATTAGTAGATCAAGGTAGTGAGGCACTTTGCAAATTTTACAAAGTTAGAAAATGAATGTATGGCAATCTGATTTTCTTCTCTTTACTGGATAATGCAGTCGGAAGACACTAATATATTTGGTTCTTACGCTCAGTCACATGTATCCAGATTATGATTTCAGGTAACTGTGCTTCTATAACAGACCAATAGTTGTACTCGCAAGAGGAAGAGAGGGTCCTGGGTAATGTCAATGTCAGCTTGTCCCATGAGGAAGCGGCATGACAACCCGCTTATAGTACCCTTTCTATCCAGAATTGGGAGTGTTGTCAATTGGTTTGACAGACGGTTAAAACCGTTGCTCAGCGAGCTGAGAGTTCAAGTCTCTCCATTTCCCTAGAACTTTGATTACCATTTTCAATATTTGCTCTTTTGGAGTTTGCTGTTCCCACCTTCCCCTGTTGCTTAATTGTGGTCACAGTGCAGTTTCATAATTATTTAACATTCTATTATGAATATATGTCAACTTAGCAGTGCAGTGCGATCCCACCTGTATTTCAGAGAGGAAGAATGGGATAATTTCAAGCAAATATATGACATGTACTTGTTCGAAGCAGCTAGAGTATGTTCCTGCCCTTGCATATCTTTTATCAATTGGAGGTGACAATCATGGTTTTCTTTTTGTTGATGTCTTCATAGTATCTCCTCTCTCTGGTTATGCACATGTGTATTTTTTACATGTTAAAATAACTTGGTAATTTTGCATCATGTCTACTCATAATGACAAGGGTTAGGGAAATCATGAGCAACATAAATAAATTCTAGGTTTTTTCCCCTTAGCCAGTAACTATTTACTCGAATGACTTCAGATGGTGGCAATTACTTCCAGAAGCACTAGGTTTATATTGTTTGAAACATCCAGTAATATAAGTTCAACTTGTTCGGAATGTTATTTTTTACTATATTGTTTGACTGAAATTGTTGAATGTGTACTGTTGTTAGATAATCATGTAATACAGCTGTTGTATGCTTTTCTTCTGTTGCCTATTATAATTCTGGTGGTGGATGGGGCAGCATGATTTCTTTATTTCCTTGTTTCTTGTAAGATTTTCCTGAAAAAGGAATTTAACATGTCTGCTGTACTTGTACATAAATTTGGAAAGATAAAAAACATTTTTAATTCAGAAAAGAGTTTTTAGTCTTCATCTTCATTTTGATCCTTTTTTTTCTATTTTTTATCTCTGTAAATCTTAGTAGTCATTTATCTATTCAAATTTAAAGATTCTCTACTTTCTTTTTGTTGTTCATAATTTGTCAAATGGTAGTGGTGGCAGAATGTTAGTATTTTGGTGAGGTTAATGGAGTTGCAGGTGGCGATAGTAATGATCGCAGTAGTGGTGTTACTATGTTGTTGTTAGTGGTGGTTGAAAAGGTGGTATAGTAATGGTAGCATGGTGGCACTGGCGATGATTATAACAATGATGGTGATGGTTGGGGTAGTGGAAGCAATGTTTGAGCAATATAATGTTGTTATGGGTGGTGGCAGTGGCTGCAATGTCATCGTGAAGGCAGTGAAACAGTGATAGTAGCAAATTGGCGGGGCTTGTCAACAATGGTTGTAACAATAATAATAATGCTAGTTATGCTATACTTGTGGTGGCAGCGACAGTGGTGTGAGTGGAGGAGAGGTGGTGGCGGCAACTGCAATGCTGGCAACTACATCAGTGTTTGTGATGCTAACAATTTGATATCGTAGTAGAGGTTGGGTGGCAATGGTGCTGGTGAAGGCAGTAACTATAGTGGCGATGACAAAGATATAATAGTACTGTTCTGTTAAGGGAGACTGGTAAACGTGTGGTGCTATGGTGGTGATGGAAATAATAGTGAAGTTGATTGCCATGATGATTACAAAAGCTGGTTTAATCTAGTATACAAATTTTCAAGATAAAAATTGGAAAAAACAGATTTCTAAGAGGAAAAATCCACTTAGTTTGTGAGCTCTTATTTTTATAGTTTTCTGTTTTCTTAAAAATAGTCTGAGACTTTTTTTTTTGTGTAAACATGCTCAGCAGTCTGTCGCGCACTTTTGGCGTGATTGTTATTTGTTTAAAATCTAAATTCGATTGTATTTCCATAGTTCATGTGCATGCTCTTTTATGTCTATATGAAATATTTGGGTTTCAGGAGTGGGCTACTGCAAACGGGGGTAGTTCCTTTATAGACATCTTGACAAATGCCATTGATGAGGTGGAAATTTCACTCATTTGAGTTTGATATTGATGACTGTGACCAGGGTTAATGTTGTTATCTCTCTCTCTCTCTCTCTCTCTCTCTCTCTCTCTCTCTCTCTCTCTCATGCAGGTTGTGAAAATAAAGGACTGTGAAATCTACAGCTACAATCCAGATTTTGATGGAGACCACCCATTTTTGGAGAAAGGAGCAATGTAAGATCCTCTTAACTGCAACAAATAGTCATGTACTTTGGTTTATCTAACATGGGATTAATGCGGTGCAGATGGGCGTTCAACTTTTTCTTCTACAATAGGAAGCTGAAGCGTGTTGTCAGCTTCCGATGCTGTTGTTTCAGGTGAGTTGTCAAGTTCTGTGCCTCGAGTGAAGTATATTCCTATTATACCATTCTTATATTTCATTACGCTATATAATAAATTCTTAAAGTAAGTTCTTTCCTAAAATTCTTGCAATGTATCTATTACTTCCATTGTGTGACTAAATCATTCAAATTATGTTATTTGCAGCAAACTCGCTGCGGAGGAGTTTCTAGGTAATGATGTGTTGAGAGAGGAAGAGGAAGAGGAAGAGGAAGAGGAAGATTTGCTGGACGACATGGAGATATGACTGGTGGCAAGCACTGTCGGCATCGATGACTTGTATGATGTAACATACGATATGTTTAGGTGGTAGGGCAAGCATGGTGGTTCCAGTTTCACTTTTGTTGTACATGATCTGTGTCTACAACATACATATATCAGGCTGTTTTTCTTCCTGTTACACATCTCTATACCAGAATGTCACGAAATAGAGAACTGTGGTAGGCTGTAGAATGTCTTAATGTTTCTTAATTCTCCAGATAGAAATTGATAAAATGATTTGTATATCGGAAGCCCTAGCTGGGACATTATGGTTTTGTTGTGGGCATGCATGTAGGTGCTTCAAATAGTTGGGACGCTAAGACTTTGTTGTTGCTAAATGGAAGCATGAACTTGCACAATATCTGAAGGGGAAATCTGTACTTGTGTTTTCTTATTCTTGGTTGTGTTGTAGATGACATCTGGAAAGCTAAATCATTGAGAGAATGTTGTTACTGGTAGATAGAACCCTAGATTCTCAATCCTTGCCTAATGTTATTTTCGGAATATGGTGTAGATTTGCTTCGTGCTCTATGGCTATGGTGCTTGAAGCACTCTTTTGTAGTGTGGCTTGCTACATGTCTTTGGTTCGTCTCCATCTATCAAGAACTAGAAAGAAATAAAATCTGAGGCTTTTGTTGTTAGTCGGAATAAATTTGTGAAGCGGAAAAGTAATATATTGTTTCCTTAATTAAAAAACAAAAGTATTTTATTTATAATTTTAGAAAAATTTGGTAAGGAACTTTTAGTATACCTTAACAAATATAGGATGGTTGGTTTTAGAAGCGTGAACCTGCTGTTGGGTCCAGCCCGTAGGTGGGCTTGGCCCGATCGATTTCGGCAGTGAACCCAAATATGATGCATTAACAGAACATACAAAAAAAGAGAGAAGGAAATGGAGATTGCACAACGAGGGGTGTGCGAGTAGATGCTGCGAACGAAAGAAACTGTAGCGGACGGTAAAGAAAAGAGAGAGAAGGTTAAAGTTGTGAGGTTTTTGCTACAATCAATGAAAGTTCGTCGGTTTTGATCTAAATTTTATGTGAAACCTATTTTTCTGTTATACCTATTTCAGTATAAATTTTATCCTCTTTAAGATATTTTTCTGTTATACCTATTTTGATAGATCTAATTTTTTTTTATTAAATTTATTTATGATAATGATGATATGTTATTGTTGAGCCAAGATATGTGTTCTTAATGTTACTGTGAATCTTTAGTTATTTTGAAAAAAATTATTTTAAACATGTTATCATTATTGATGATAGTGGATGTTTGAAGTAGACTACAGTCCCATTGTATTTCTCGCATTAGGTTTTCTATGTAAAAATTTAGTGTCTCACTTTTTGATTAATTCATTGGTTTGGTGTTTATGCTACCCTGATTAATATTTATATTTAATAATAAATTAATATTTTGATGAGAAACCCATTTTGATAAAAAAAAAATATTTCGCTATAATAGTTTTTTTCAGTTTCATAAAGCTAACAAATGAAGCTTTGGGCTAGCCATTATTCATCAAGAAAGACATCCAAAATTCGAATTATAAGCTGAATAAGAAATCTTCTTAATTTTTTTTCACTTATGAAAAGGTGTTAATCAAATACTTTAAATCTATTTGAGAGCAAATTCTTTGGAGATAATTGATAGAAGAGACTCTCTTAATTATATATATATATATATATATATATATATATATATATATATATATATATATATATATATATATATGTATTCTAGAAATCAAATACTTTAAATCTATTTGTTAACACCTTACACTTATGAAAATGTATTAATCAGTTTTTATTTACGATGAATGAAGGATTTGTTAGTATTGTCAATCTGCTTTTCTATCCGATCCATCCTATCGCCTACTTGCGAACGATGTAAGGTTCCTCGTATTTGATCGATGAACTATTGTCAACAACTTGCTATCAACAATAGTATTGTTGAGGGTGATGGTCTCCGGTCGCCTGCCCCATCACGGGTAACGATTGTATAGTACCACTATATGTAGCGGTTGTAGAAATGCTACTGCTCGTGACAGTTATGGTGACTATGCAGTGCTGCTACAAGCGACGGCTACAACAACATTGTTATTGCTTGTAGCGACAGCGATAGCATATCTACAACAACACCATTGCTAGTGGCAGCTATAGTAGCACCTTTATGGTAACATTTGATGGCTGCGATCAACATCAATTAGACACCGAAGGTTGCGTGCAGGTGGTTTCTATGCACGGTTGCGATGACTATGCCTTGCACAACGACTGCGGATGGTGGCTATGGCACCTCGTGTAGGTGGCGGCCGCACATGTTGACGGTTGTCGCTTAGGCGGAGGTTGCACCCTACATAATAGCATCTAAAAGGGGCAGTTAGGGTTTATATATCCTAAATTAATATTATAATTTTATCCTTCATAAATGAATTTTTTTTAATTATATCCTCAATAAAAAATAACTAATTTGATTTATTTTAATCAAATACTTTTATCGAACTTGATTATAATTGTATTTTTATTATTTGACTAGATTTAGACTCGATCAATTAAGTCTTGATTAAATTAAAAAAATTAAATTTTAATCAATTTTTGATTTTGATCAATTTTGATCTTTAATAAACTTAATTGGGTTAATGTTTAGCCTAATTCTAGGCTTGCCTAATTAAATAAACTTGTATGTGAAAAATAAAAATCTAATTATTATTCTTGGATATTTATTCGATTATTCATATATATATATATATATTTAAAATTATGAAACAATATTTATGTTTCAAATAAAGGCATGATTTATATTTCATCATTATTATAGTTATCATATGAGTTTTTTTTTATGTTGATTAATATTCAATAATTATTACGATTATTATTTTATTATTAAGCTATTTTAATATAAATTAGATTAAAAAATTAATATATATAATTTATAACTCATATCCCTATGTTTTATTTAATTAGTAACTACCAAAATGATTTGAGATGATAGACTTATGTGATGTAAATTACAATACAAGTCTTATCATTTATAAAATATTATAAGATATATTTTATATTATTTTATTGATCTTATAGCCGCAAAAGTGGTCTAACCAATAACTTATAAAATTACATTCAAGGTTTAATCCTAAATGATATTGAGAAAAATAATATTCACAATGGTACATATAATTAGAAGATTTAGATAATCACAAAGAATCTATTTCGAATAATTATGTAATTAGATAGGATGACGTTGTTTTGGATATCCTTATAGTTTATGGTTGTATATCTAAAGATAGCAACACTATTCTACAAGGATGATATTGTAAGAAAATCTATGGGTGACATAACATGCTGTCACGGCCTTAGCTGGAATTGCCTAAGGCGTGAGGCACCATTGCGACAAAGACGCGAACTTAGCTTGCGTTGCTTAAGTCGCGAGGCACCCTTGCGGCAAAGACGTGAACTTAGCTTGCATTGCCTAAGTCGCCTACGCCCTTGCGATTTGCGTCCGCAAAGATCAGCCCACTTGTAACCTCTCGTAGGTCCCAAAAGACCTGTAAAAAGAGAAAGTTGATTAGTTTGAAGAATGAGCGACGGACATGTCCCGACGTCTCGCGAAAAGGGAAAGCTTTACAAGCAATTCAGCGAGTACTTTATGTGCACAAGAGAAAAGAGGGAGAGGGAGAAAACAAGGACTTTAGAAGGTTGAACGAACAGCTGCAAGTCCACAAACAGCTGCTCACCAGGTGCTGAGCGCGACAACAAGTTCCCGTTAAGGTAACGTCCAAACTTGCAAAAGATTGTTCAACGCCCGACACTATACCAAAGCCCCATCCAGCCTATGCCACCTGGGGGGTTCCAAGGGGCTGAGATGGCTGAAGTTTTATGAGCGAAGGCGGACTACAGAAACCAGCCCGTGGTACACGAAAATGGAGCTGTTTTGGGGCTATTTTGCTTGGTTCGGTGAGCGGTCACTTTGTAACGCTGTAACTTATTCGAACTTACATTTTTACAACCAAAATGACTCAAAACCAAGACAAAATATGCTGCCAAGCAGTTGTACATGTAGATGAGAGTAACGAACGATTTATTGAACGGAGTTGTTGCAGGTGCGCAACGATTGTTCGTGACATTCTCCCCCACTTAAACTATCGACGCCCTCATCGACACTTGTTGATAGTTGTTGATGATTGCTTCTTTATATCATAGGGCATCTTTAGGCTCCCAATTGGCTTCTATTCGGGGAAGCTTTCGCCACTTCATCAAGTACTATGTCTGCTCGGCTCCATTGGGTAGCTTTATCTTGCGGTCCGCCAGTTGGAACACTTCGGGAAGCATCTTGCAGATCTGAGTGATAGGCTTTTAGGTTACTGGCATGAAGAACGTTCTGAATTTTGAACCACGCCGGCAGCTGCAACTTATAGGAGACATTGCCTACCCTGTTGATAATTGGGAAGGGCCCTTCATACTTGCGCACCAATCCTTTGTAGACCTTGTTCCTAAAGAATTGGAGTGATGTTGGTTGGAGCTTTACCAACACCAAATCGCCGACCTTGAACTCTTGCGATCGTCTTCCCAAGTCTGCCCACTTCTTCATCCTTTTTGTCGCCTTCTCCAAGTAAGCCTACGTAATATCTGCATTTCAGTGCCACTCCTTTGCGAAGTGGTAGCCTGACGGACTACTCCCAGTATATCCGATTGCCATGGTGTGAGGAGTTGATGGCTGTTGTCCTATAATTATCTCGAAGGGGCTCTTGTTGGACGCAGAGCTCCGTTGCAAGTTGTAGGAAAATTGGGCAATGTCCAACAACTTCACCCAATCTCATTGGTTGGCAATTACATAATGCTGAAGATATTGCTCTAGGAGAGAGTTTATCCTCTCGGTTTGGCCATTTGTCTGGGGGTGGAGGCTTGTGGAGAAGTATAACTTGGATCCCAATAATTTGAATAGCTCGGTCCATAATCGTCCTAGGAACCGGGCATCTCAATCACTGATGATATTGTGCAGGACTCCCCAATACTTCACCATATCCTTTATCATCAGCTTGGCTGCCTCCTCTATTGAACAGTGTAGGGGAGCAGCAATGAAAGTTGTATACTTTGAAAATCGATCGACTACCACGAGTATCGATCCGAGTCTCCCTACTAGTGGCAAGCTTGATATGAAGTCCAAGGAAATGCTCTCCCACGACCTTTCTGGTACGGGCAATGACTCCAAAAGTCCCACCGGCTTCCGCTGCTCCGCTTTGTCTTATTGGCAAGTGAGGCATGTTCGAACATATTCCTCCACATCAGTCCCCATCTTTGGCCAGTAGAAAGCCCTCTCCACAAGAGCCAACGTCTTGACACGGACTTAGCTGGTTTTGCCTAAGTCGTGCGGCACCCTTGCGTGTCCGTCCGCAAAGGTCAGCCTCCCCGAAGCCTCCCATTGTCCCTTAGGACCACCAAAAGAGAGAACGGGTTAGAGAGGACGCCTCAATCGGGATCCACAAGCAAACATCTCCAAAAAATACTTCATAGACAATGCAAATTACAAACAGACTTTACAAGCTTTGAACAGTGGCACAACAAAGGGTAAAATGGTCCATTATAGACCGAAAAGCTCTCGCACGTGTCCACATGACACAACCTTTATTTACAAGCCTAAAGAGGCCACCAACCCAACTAAAGTGGAACTATTAAGCCTTCGGCCGCCCCTCTATATTCTGTACAAGGCATGAACATGCCAACAGACACGGACAGATATAAGTATTACATCAAACATCCTGTTTCAAAGTTTGTCCGTGACATTCTCCCCCACTTATCCCTTCGACGTCCTCATCGAAGCCTTTGTGAACACTGCAACTCTTCGCCTTTGCTGAGTCTTCAATCTTCCGCTCCAGCTGCAATGCGCCTCCTGGCTCCCAGCTGCTGTTTTTGAGTAGTCGAACCTTTGATCCGCCATGCTGCTTCAACTCGCCAATGACTCTGACTCTGGTATGGGGTTGGCTGAGTTGTGTTGATCCTCGTTGATTCCTACGGATCCACCAAATGAAGGAAAAGACCATCCTTACTGCGCTAGTCTCTCAAAATTTCCACATGCTGCTTGAACTGGGTGGATGCTTGTTGGAGCTTTAACGAGCATCGCCTCGCAAACTTCTGAAGTTTTGGGTCCTTCCTCCACAAAATCTGCTCATTGACTCTTCTTTTAGTTAGTTGTCACATCCAAGTAGGTTCGCATCACTTCCGCTTTCGATTGGCATTTCGTTGGGAAATGAAGCGGACAATCTACTCTCAGTAGCACTGATCACCGTTGGTGAGGATTTGACAACTATTGTCTTCCATTATCTTCGAAGGGTCTTTGAACTTGTGCAGAGCTCCTCTGCTGGATAGATAAGAGAATTGGGGTACTCGGTTTCGCCCATTCTCTTAAGAGTTGAGAAGGCAAAGGTTACTTGACTTCGCCCGCCTCCTCGAGGTTGTACTTCATGCATCGAGCTGGTTATTGGCCTTTGCCTGCTCTTTGCTCACACTTCTGAAGCACTTGAAGTGTTTGCACTCCTTGCGTTGAGTTAGCTACTATGATTCACCTTCTCAATGCCATCGAACTTCTGGAATGCAGGAAGTTTTCACCCCAACTTGGAGTAATTCTCTGATAGATGAGGTCGCCTCTGGGATTGTACTGTCTTCTCCATCAACCCTGCCGCCTACTCCACTGAGTAGCGAAGGTATAGCACCGCGTACTGCCTGCTTCGTTCCTTGGTCGTGCACTCTTGCATGACCCGAAGTCCTTCACTTACGGCTATCTTGATGAGAAACTTGTTGACACCGGTCTTACGAAGTTTCTTGGCCTCTGCCCTTCAGCCTTGTCTCGGTACTTGGAGATTGCCTCTGCATGCTCCACCTTCTCGGCCCCTTTCACGACCAAGCGCTCTCCCTCCATGAGAGCAAGGGATCAATGACTTTCACGGAAGTCCCGCCTCTGCGGTACCATGGCGCTGCCATGCCCATGGCCCTACTATCCGTCGCCTCGCATCTGCATCCCTTTTCTTCATGATCAGTAGATATGTCTCCGTGGCACTCCTCTGAGTCCACCTCCATTCTAACTGATGCTTGATTTTGGGTAGCTAAGTCCCTCTGGACTCGTCGTCGCTTCCTCGCCCCTTTCGACCCCCTGCTCCAACACCTCCGTGTTCTCCAAGCAGTCTGTTTGGTCGATGGAAAGATAGACTGCAACTCCCATGCATGGCCTCTGCCATCACGTTGTAGGGTTTGCACCAATTCTGTTCTCCTTAGCTTCCTTGGTAGCAACGTTCGCTTACTCGACCTTATCCTCTGACTTGTCGGGCTCCCTTAAGCGAATATGAGCTCTGGAGCAGTCCAACTCTCATGCTGCTTCGATCATACCTCTGCATGATCAAGTCCCTCCCATGGAACTCACTGGTACTTGCATTCGAACTTTTCCCTTGGTGGAACCCAGCCCCCATATGCTGATGACCAAGGTTTTCATCCGATGCAAAATTCGGTGCACGCCCGGAAGACCAGCCTCTGCGGTACCATGGCCTTCACTCCTTGAATCCATAGCCCTTCTTGCCGTCGTGTTGTTCACCAAAGCGGAGCTCCCAGTAGCTCCCGATCATACCTCCATATGATCTCATCCCTCACGGGACTAGGTTGTGTGTATCGCATTGCCACGAACTGTTCCACCACGATCCGCTGCACCATGTCACCTCCTGGTGACATCTCCATTGCATTCTGATCCTTGTGGAATAAACTCGAATTGTGAACCCTCCATGTGTGGCCTCTGCCAATACATCGCAAGGTCTCCTCCACGTTCGATTTTGTTCGCTCCTTTGGCAATCGACCTTCATCCACCCACTCTTGGGTCACACCTAGATGAAGCACTGCTCTAGGATAGTCCGTCGCCCAGTAGCTCCCGAAGTCCACCGACTTCACTGTAATTTGTGCACCATTGTCTTGATCCTGGGCCTCTGCCCCTACCAGCACAATCTCCGCTGCGCACCGCTTCCTTCATAGCAACTTCGAATGACAACACTATGGCATATTCTTCAAGAGTACCCGCCTCTGCGTCCTCTTGCCCCGTGCTAAGGCCTTCTGAACTCAACTTCGCCTCCGCAAATTGAGTCGCCTTAGTTCCTTCATCAAATGCTCCTCCGAGATAAGGTGCATGTGCCCCGAAGCTCTCTTCGTCTTTGGCACCATGCAAGATGAGTCCGCTCCGTCAGAATGAAAGACCCATGGAATAACATGATCCTACTCTTGCCTCTGCAAGAGTTCATGTCCTTGACCTCTGTCTAAGGAAAGCACTGTGCCTCTGCTCCATGTTCCAACTTCTATGCTGGCTCCCTTCATGCGGCTTGAGTACTTCGCCAAGTTACACCCAAGTTGTTCCGCTCCTCGTTCTCACATTGAGTTGATGATGGCCCTCGCGCCCACCATTCCACGGGTCAGCCCTCCCTTGAGTCTGATCTCCAGATCGACTCCAAGTGTGCCTTCATTTAAGTTGCTTCAGGTTGCTCCCCCACTTGATCTCGTAATGCATCCACCAATGCATTCTCTCAAGCGAGATCATGCGACGACTCCTCGCCGCTTGCTCAGTCCATCGAGCTTCGTGGAGTTGTTGTTTGTTGAGGTACTCCTCCTCAACTTGTGAGGTCCGTCTCACATGATTCTCCCTCTGGAGAGCCGGGACTTACCCCTCCTGGATAACTGTCCCATTGGAGCAACATCTCTCTTCGTTTCGGAGACCACCATCCCCTTGGACTACTCCGATCTGCTGAACAAACTATGCATTGTTCTGCCTCTTGCAAAGGCACTTGCCAGATTGCGACTCCCCGTCAATACAGTCCCCGCTGCACCCCTCAAGGCCTAGCAACATGCTGAACTCGTTGCACACTTCAGCCTCCTACGGACGTATCCTTCACATGCCGAAGAGAAAGTTTCAATGCTCCATGGCGCCGAGTTTCGGTCGCCTTGGGATGGCCACGAACATTCCATAGTCCGCATACAAGCCCATGCATGAGTACCAAATTCTTCGAGTCAGCAATTCCCCTCACCTCTGTGAGCTTTGCATAACTCTTTTGGTCGTTGAGCAACTCATTCCACCTTGGATGGTCTCATCCTTTACCAAGCGCCTCGCTTGGCTTGAGCACCATCAAGTATAGTTGTCAACGTTGAGCCGTAGCTCAAACTCAGCCATCCCAACCTTTGTGCGCTCCACATTCTTCCAAGCTTGCATGTTCTCATGGTGCCTCTTGCGTGAAGGGTTGGCCATTCCTCTGAATGCCAATCTCAGATGCCCGCTCCTCTGAGCGACTCCTTTTCCCTACATCTCCATGCCCGTTTTTCCCCCAAACGGTCGCGCGTGTGCTGACTGCCCTCAACGCAGCCCCGCTAGGTCCCCCACGTTTGCATGCTAAGTGTTTCTATGAGTGCTTGTCCCGCTCTGATACCATATGACACGGACTTAGCTGGTTTTGCCTAAGTCGTGCGGCACCCTTGCATGTCCGTCCGCAAAGGTCAGCCTCCCCGAAGCCTCCCATTGTCCCTTAGGACCACCAAAAGAGAGAACGGGTTAGAGAGGACGCCTCAATCGGGATCCACAAGCAAACATCTCCGAAAAACACTTCATAGACAATGCAAATTACAAACAGACTTTACAAGCTCTGAACAGTGGCACAACAAAGGATAAAATGGTCCATTACAGACCGAAAAGCTCTCGCACGTGTCCACATGACACAACCTTTATTTACAAGCCTAAAGAGGCCACCAACCCAACTAAAGTGGGACTATTAAGCCTTCGGCCGCCCCTCTATATTCTGTACAAGGCATGAACATGCCAACAGACACGGACAGATATAAGTATTACATCAAACATCCTGTTTCAAAGTTTGTCCGTGACAGTCTGGTGAATACCTGGGTGTCCAGCCCAAATGGAATCGTGACACTCTCTTAAGAGTTCACATCTCAAATTTTTCACTCGAGGAACATAAACCCTATTCCCTTTTGTGTAAACGAGTCCCGCTTGGATCCAAAATCATCGTGCCTTGCCTTCTTTGATGAGCTGCATCAGGGTAACTGCTTGGGGATCACTATACATTCCATCCCTGATTCTAGAAAGGAAGTTAGAGTGCAACTGACTTGCTTGGCCTCTGCCCTCCAATTGCATGACATTCACACGCTCCACTTTTCAATTCAATGCGTCGGCCACGACGTTTGCCTTTCCAAGCTTGTACTCCATTGTTATATCAAATTCAGCCAGGAAGTCCTGCCATCGTGCTTGCTTTGGGGAATGTTTCTATTGAGTTTAGAAATAGCTTAGAGTGATGTTGTTTGTCCTCAGTACAAATCGCAATCCGAGAAGGTAGTGTCGCCAAACTCGTAGACAATGGATCACCGCTGTTATCTCCTTCTCGTGCACTGGATACCGCCGCTCAGTCTCGAGCTTGCGGCTCTCGTAGGCCACCGGATGACCCTCCTGCATGAGTACTCCCCTAATAGCGAAGTCTGAAGCATCTGTATGGACTTCAAAGGGCTCCCCATAGTCCGATAATTTGAGCACTGGTTCTTCCAAAACAACAGCCTTCAGATCTTGGAATGCAATCTCACATTTATCAGACAACCTCCAAGACTACTTCTTCAACAACTCCATCAGTGGAGTTGCACGCTTCGAATGCCCCATTATGAAGCGTCGATAGTAGTTGACGAAACCAAGGAAGGATCTCAACTCTGGCACCTTCTTCAGAGTTTGCCATTCCGCAACTGCTTGCACCTTCAATTTGTCCATCCGAATGGAGCCATCCCCGATTCGATGCCCCAAGAATAAGATCTCTGTTTGGGCAAAGTAGCATTTCTCCCTTTTCACGAACAAAGTGTTCTCCTTGAGAACCTTGAAAATTGTCCGAAGGTGCTTGACATGCCCCTCGAGCATTTGACTATAGACGACGATGTCGTCTAAGTAGATGACCACGAACTTATCCAAATACTCCTTGAATAGCTAGTTCATGAGAGTGTAGAATGTGGCCAGAGCGTTGGTTATGCCAAAAGGCATCACCAAGAACTCAAATGTTCCATACCTGGTCACACAGGTAGTCTTCGCTTTATCGCCTTCAGCAATGCGCAACTGCCAATACCTTGACCGAAGGTTAAGTTTTGAGAAATACTTGGCTTTGCCTAACTGGTCGAACAAGTCTGCGATGAGTGGGATGGGATACTTGTTCTTCATCGTCACTTTGTTGAGGGCTCGATAATCGACGCATAGTCGGAGGCTCCCATCTTGTTTCTTTTGGAAGAGAACTGGAGCTCCGAACAGTGCTTTAGAGCTGCGGATGAGACCACCGCTTAGCAGTTCACCTAACTGCTTTCTGAGTTCTGCCAACTCTAGCGGGGGCATGCGGTAGGGTGGTCTCGCTGGAGGCTTGACTCCTGGCTCTAGCTCGATGTTGTGATCCACGCCTCTGCGTGGTGGAAGAGTCTTTGGAAACTCGAGTGGCATAACGTCAGTGAACTCTTTTAGGACATTCGCCACCACAACAGGTTCTTGAATGGTCTTCTCGTCGAGTGGCTCTAGCTTCATAGCAGCCATGAATGTTAATTCACCTTTTCACACCCCTTTCTTCAGTTGCAATGTCGATATATGTTGAGGTTCCTTGGTTCTTCTCTGAGAGACGAGAACCACGCAGGGGTCGTCACCTCCCATCATACATAGGGAGTTTAGGAATGACATTGGCACCAACTTTGTCGTGTGCATGAACTCCATTCCAAGAATCACTTGGAAGTACTCCAGTGGCACCGACATCATGTTGGTGTTCCCTCTCCATGTTCCGATCTTGATGGGGAGTCCCTTCGCCAACCCGGAGATTCACCTGACCTCCGAGTTCACTGCCTTCATTCAACTTGGGCTCCTCTCCAAGATCAACCCAAGTTGCTTTGCTTCTCGATCGACAATGAAGTTGTGGGTAGCACCCGTGTCCACCATTGCATGGGTCGTTTGGCTATTTAGCTTAATGTCTACATATATCAGCTCCCTACTTCCTGCTTTTTATAGCTTTGTCTTTATGTTCTCCTCCACTTGACCCCGCATGGCGTTCAATAAATGCATTGCTCCCATCTGGGGTCCTTGCGAATCCTCGTCATCGCTGCTGGCTTCAAAACTACTCGAACTAAGGGTGACTTCCTTGCCCTTATCTGATTTGGGGGGGTGAATGGAAGCTGTTAAAGCATTGAGTGCTTGTTTTTGTGGGCACTCTCTCACCATGTGTGGCCCTTCGCACAAGAAGCATCCGCCAGGTTTCGGGGCCTTGCCTTTCGGGCTCAGTCCTTTGTGGGAACTCTTCTTCTTTTGTTTGTCCTCGAGCTCCTTCCCTCGAGAATATTTTGGAGGGAAATTGTTTGAAGATTGTTTCCTTCATCCCGAGTCTTCAGAGGAAACGAAGTCGGTGAGCCTTTCTGCGGTAGCAATTACCCCGACCAAATCGGTGACATTCCTCCGATGTAGTTCTTGTTGTGCCCATAGCTTTAAACCATCAAGGAAGCTGAACAACTTATCCTTCTCGGACATGTCTTGGATGTCCAGCATTAGTGCAGAAAATTACTTCACGTAGTCTCGGATGGAAGTATTTTGGCGGAGTTGTCTCAACTTCCTTCTTTTGATGAACTTGGTGTTCTCCGGTAGGAATTGAGTTCTCAACTCCCGTTTCAAGTCCTCCCATGTGTCAACTCGACACCGACCTTATTGGATCTCCTTCCAACGGGTTCTCCACCAAAGTTTTGCATCTTCGTTCAGATTCATGGTTGCTATGGAAACTTTAGTTTCTTCAGAATCAGGCCTCGTAGCTCGAAAGTATTGTTCCATGTCGAATAGAAAATTCTCGAGCTCTTTGGCATCTCTGGCCCCTCCAAAACCATGAGGCTCGGGTGCCCTCAAGTTTTGTGGCAGCGCAACATAGGTGTTGCTTCCTCCTGCATTTAGTGCTCTTGTGAGCATGGTCACTCTCGAAGTGAGTTCTGCCACAATGTCTTGCAAGTGTTGTACGGAGTCTTTGGTGTCATCTGACAATCGATCGATTAGGGCCTCCACCTTGTCGATCCTAGACTTCGCTTCCTCTTGCGAGCTATCTACCCCAACAAGCCTTTGTTGGCCATGGTAGAGTTCCTCCACACTCACTTCAAGAACATCCAAGCGGGTTTCCATCATTGTGAGTCTCTCCTTGTGACTCTTTTTCCCGGTTGGCACTTCAGATTGTGCCTCCTCCGCTCGCGAAGAGTAGCCAACTTCTCGCTCATCATGTTCGCTGCCGCACTCCTCTTGAGCAGCTCCAATAGCATGAGAGCGAGTGTGCACATGCAGCCCACCTGCAGCTGCTTGGGGCAAGGGTCTGGCTTGCCCCACCTTGCTTGATTCGCCATGATGCTTTGCTATGGCGAAGTTGTGAAGTTCCTTCGCTGCTCGCTCGAAGTGCTTGCCCGCTCTGATATCACAATGTCATGGCTTTAGCTGGAATTGCCTAAGGTATGAGGCATCCTTGCGGCAAAGATGCGAACTTAGCTTGCGTTGCCTAAGTCGCGAGGCACCCTTGCGGCAAAGACGTGAACTTAGCTTGCGTTGCCTAAGTCATGCTTCGCCTTTGCGATTTGTGTCTGCAAAGATCAGCCCACTTGCAACCTCTCGTAGGTCCCAAAGGACTTGTAAAAAGAGAAAGTTGATTAGTTCGAAGAACGAGCAACGGACAAGTCCCAACGTCTCTGAAAAGGGGAAGCTTTACAAGCAATTCAGCAAGCACCTTGCGTGCACAAGAGAAAAGAGGGAGAGGGGGAAAATAAGGACTTTAGAAGGTTAACAAATAACTGCAAGTCCATAAACAGCTGCTCACAGGGTGCCGGGCGCGACAACAAGTTCTCGTCAAGGTAACGTGCGAACTTGCGAAAGATTGTTGAACGTCCGACACTATACTGAAGCCCCATCAAGCCCTATGCCACTCGGGGGATTCCAAGGGGCTGAGATGGCTGAAGTTTTGTGAGCGGAGGCAGACTGCAGAAAACAGCCTGTGGCACACGAAAACGGAGCTGTTTTGGGCTGTTTTGGGGTTGTTTTGCTCGGTTCGATGAGCGGTCGCTTTGTAACACTGTAATTTATTTGAACTTATATTTTTATAACCAAAATGACTCAAAACCAAGACAAAATATGCTGCCAAGTAGCTGTACATGTAGATGAAAGTGACGAACAGTTCGTTGAATGGAGTTGTTGCGGGTGCACGATGACCGTTCATGATAATACGTAGTAGAAAAATAAAAAGAAAAA
This sequence comes from Musa acuminata AAA Group, assembly GCF_036884655.1. Lineage (NCBI taxonomy): Eukaryota > Viridiplantae > Streptophyta > Magnoliopsida > Zingiberales > Musaceae > Musa > Musa acuminata. The sequence goes on along the minus strand of NC_088328.1, from coordinate 15,791,716 downwards.
TTTTGGATTTGCACAAAAATGTTTCATCATCGTGCGAAGATTAGTACTAAAAAATTATAAAATAAAAAACCATGCATATAAGAGAGATGTGTTTTACTTAGGGAGATCGTATATGCTTGAAATCATACAAATCTTTGGGAGAGGATGAAGGAGGTCTATTAATTCCCAAATTTTGATGATGAAATCAATTGATGAATTTATGATCTAATCTATATTTTGAGAAAAGTGATGTAGGACTAACTTCAATCATGAAAAGGCAAAACAATTGAAGTAGAAGAATTAGACATTGGACCGAAGTTAGAGATCGGGTATCGGGCCGGAAGAATCGGATGTTGTGCCAAGATCGGATGTTGCAGGAGTCAACATGCCGATGGATCGGGCGATACGCCGAAGGAAAGAATGATGCGTCAGGAGTTCAGATGAACTAATGACGTGCCAAACAACATAGATTTATTGTCTTGTAATCGTTTAGGTCTTTATTATCGTGGTTAGGTCTTAAATTGAGTTAGTTTTGAGTGTAACCTTACTAACTCAATTAGAGGCCCATTGGGTTTGATATGGGGCTGAGTTGAGCCCCTTTTTAGAGGCCCATTCAATGACCCAGAGTAAGGTAAGGTAGTGGCACCGCTAGACTAGGTGGTGGAACCACCTATGAATTAGAATGTATGAAGTGTACGTTTTTTGAAAAACCCGATGATGGTATTGCTAATGTCAGGTGATCGTACCACTCAAACATAGAAAAGAATTAGTGAACTGGTTATTAATGTCATCTGATGAAGCATCTGAATCGAAAGGTGATAAATTTTGTGTTGTGTCTATTGTTGGTACGGGAGGAGTGGGCAAGACTACTCTTGCGCATGCAATCTGTTTATGAAAAACCACTTAGATTTAGCATAGCAAGGGTTGTGATAGAGATCATGGAGTCTACATCCATCCAGAAATAAACATCAAGACCTTCACAGGAGTTCAAATTGTTGGAAAGAATAGAAGATAAGAAGAATTATTGAAGAAGCTGTTTTACATTGAAGTTATTCTCTCCCTATTTATACAGATTAAGAGGGAGGATTTCCGTAGAGAGATTTCCTCATATAGTAAGGGAAATCTTATCAGATTAGAGAGATTTACTCATATAGTTAGAAAAATCTTATCTGCTATAATGCCCCCACAAGATGGTGTTCATATTGAGGATACCAATCTTGGATCGATGCAAAGCAAATAGTTTACGAGCGAGAGGCTTCGTGAGTAGGGCAAGAGCATATCGCTGTTGCTGCTGCAGCTGCGACGGCGGCAGCTATGGCTGTGGCTGCTATGAAAGCTGCAGTAGAGGAGAAAGCTGCAACGATGCTGTAGTGATGCTATAGCGGAGAAGGAAGCTGTAGTAGAGGAGGTAGCTGCAGTAAAGGTGCAGCAAAGGAGGTAACTGCAATAGAGGAGAAAGCATAAGAGAAAGCTGCAGTAGAGGAGGTAGCTGCAACGATGCTACAGCAGAAGAGGAAGCTGCAGCGATGCTACAGCAGAGGAGGAAGTTGCAGTAGAAGAGAAAGCTATAGCAGTGGAGAAAGCTGCAGCAATGATGCAGTAGAGGAGGAAGCTACAGTGATACTGCAACAGACGAGGTAGCTGCAGCGATGCTACAATAGAGGAGAAAGTTGCAACAGAGGAGAAAGCTACAACGATGCTGCAATGATGCTATAGTAGAGGAGGAAGCTGCAGTAGAGGAGGAAGCTGCAACAGAGGAGGTAGCTACAACGATGCTATAGTAGAGGAGGAAGCTACAGCAGAGAAGGAAGCTGTAGTAGAGGAGGAAGCTACAGCGATGCTATAGTAGAGAAGGAAGCTAAAGTAGAGGAGAAAGCTACAACGATACTGCAGCAGAGGAGAAAGCTACAGCGATGCTATAGCAGAGGAGGTAGCTACAGCGATGCTACAGTAGAGGAGGTAGCTACAGCGATGCTATAGCAGAGGAGAAAGCTGCAATAGAGGTGTAGTAGAGGAGGTAGCTACAACAGAGGAAGAAGCTGCATCGATGTTGTAGTAGAGGAGGAAGCTACAGCGGAAGCTACAGTAGAGGAGGAAGTTGCAACGGAAGCTGTAGCAGAGGAGGAAGCTGCAACGATGCTACAGTAGAGGAGGAAGCTGCAACGATGCTACAGTAGAGGAGGAAGCTGCAACGATACTACAGTAGAAGAGGAAGTTGTAGTAGGAGGAATCTGCAGCGATTTGATGGAGAAATCTATAGTGATTTGGTAGAGAAATCTGTAGGGATTAGCTCTTAGCAGGAGCTGAGAATCGACAATTGACAGCGAGGCAATGGGCTACGATTGATGCAGATCACAACCTGATGAAGACGATGCTATGGCGAGGGACAACCTAAGCCTAGGGCCGGTGCAGGCGGCACTGGTGAAGAAGAAGGCTACATGGAGGAGAAGAGGGAAGGAGCAGGCAGGGGTTAAAGAGGGATCCACTACCGAGGGCGAGCAGTCGGCCACACCAAAATAGGCCCTCATTGTTGTGGCCGCACTTGATGGCGACGCCGGGTGTGGTCACGACAACAGCTGGGGTAGCAGCAAAGGCGTCACACACCGTACAGTAGACGACCATATAGCGGACGGAGAGGGGAGTCCAACAAGGAAGCAAGTCCGACGGGAAAGAATTCCCCCCTTCTCTGCTCCGTAAAGGCAAGGGATATGGTGAATGGTAAGCTTCAATGGCTGTGAAGTCTCGCTTGTCTCACTTGCTCTAATACCATATTGAAAAGAATAGAAGACAAAAAGAATTATTGAAGAAGCTGTTTTACATTGAAGCTATTCTTCCCCAATTTATACAGATTAAGAGGAAGGATTTCTCTCAATAGAGTAGAGAGATTTTCTTATACAATTAGAAAAATCTTATCAAAATAGAGAGATTTACTCATACAATTAGAGAAATCCTATATGCTATCACAAATATAGGGGGGGGAAGAATCCTTACAAAAGAGTTAAGAGGGGAAGAGGTTTTTCATTGTGCTTGATGATATATGGGGATGATAAGGCAACTCAATTTGACAAACTTTACAGTATATTCATATAGGGATATATGAAGACTGCAAGCAACTACACTGCAATCTTTACAGTATATTAAGACCCTGGAGATTATTGAGTACATGGGTAGGAAGATGGACTCCAGTTGGTTTCAACAAGTTATTCAACATAAACCATATTGTTGGAAACAACTGTTATAGCGGAATAATTCTTTTCACTCTTTGTGTATCAAAATGGGTTCCTTATCATAATATCAATTTGTTACCAAAATACAAATATATAACCAGAGCAGTATAAATAGTAGAACAATAAATCAATCACAAAGTGAGATACCCAATGCAAAAAAATCACGGGACCATAATCTACCTCAAACTTCCACTATCACTAATAATGATAATAGGTTTACAATAAGTCTTTTCCAGAATAACCAAAGGATCACAATAACATCAAATTCAAGATTAATATATCAATAGGTTCAACATTAACATATCATGATATCAAAGATGAATTTCATAAAAAGAAAATTTTAGGTCTCACAAAATGTGTATTACAGGAAAGTACCTTAGAGAGAATAAACTGTAGATCGGTATCGTTAAGATTATAAAACTTATTGCAAGGATTTTTCACATAAAATTTGAGCTAAAACCAATGAAGTTTAGCTGCTTGATTATCTAGTAAAAACCTCAAAAACCTTAACTTTTTCTCCTTTTCTCTCTCTGTTTCTTTCTCATGCCATCACAGTTCCCTCGCTGCATGCACGCCTTGTTCACTACCCTCATTGTGCATGTCTCTTTTTTTTTTTTTTTTAATAAATTATATTTGGGTTTACTGTCCAAATCATCTAGTCCAAGCCCACATATAGGCTGGACCCAACAATTCTCCCCATTCAGCTCATATGGTGGACTGTACTAAGCCTGCTCTTTGTCTACATGCTTTAAGCTTCTCCTTAGGCAAAGACTTTGTCAACATATCTGATCTATTCTAACATCAATATGTATACACTTTTTCTAAGTGCAATTCTTTCATTTCAGGCACATCACGAATCCAGTGATATCTAACATCAATATGCTTGGATCTAGAATAGTATGTTGAATTCTTGGATAGATAAATAATGCTCTAACTGTCATAGTAAACAATATATCATTCCTATTTCAAGCCAAATTCCTGTAGAAATTTTTTTATCCACAAAGTTTCCTTGTAAGCTTTAGTAATTACTATATATTCTGCTTCTATGGTTGATAGAGCAACACAATTCTATAACTTAGACTGACTAGAGATTGCTCCCTCTGTAAATGTCATCAAGAATCCCGAAGCGAACTTCCTAGAATCAGTATCACCTACCATATCTACATTTGTGTACCCTTTTAGCACATATTCATCACTGCCAAAACATAAACACAACATGGAAGTACCTCTTAGATATCTTAATATCAATTTCTCTACTATCCAATGTTCCTTACTAAGATTAGAGACAAATCGACTAATAACTCTAACTGCATGAGCAATATCTGACCTAGTACAAACCATAGTATACATTAAATTGCCTACTGTAGATGAGTAAGACACTATGGATATTTCTTATTTTTCTTTCTCACTTATAGGATATTGTTTTGAACTAAGCTTGAAATGACTTGCAAGTGGAGAATAAACTGCTTTGGCTTTACTTATGTTGAATCTTTCAAGAACCTTTTCAATGTAGGTCTTCTGAGATACCTAAATCTTCTTTTTCTTCCTATCACGAAAAATCTTCATGCCAAGTATTTGTTTTACCGATCCCAAGTCTTTCATGGCAAAAGACTTACTTAGCTCTCTTTTAAGCTTTTCAATTTTACTAGCATCATGGCCAATAATCATCATATCAATATATAGTAGGAGAATAATGAAATCATTATCTGAAAACTTCTTTATAAACACACAATGATCAGATTTGGTTCTATTATACCCTTGGCTCATTATAAAGGAATCAAACTTCGTGTACCACTGTTTGTGTGCTTGTTTGAGTTCATATAGGCTTTTCCTAAACTTGCACACTAGATTTTCTTTTTCCTTAACTTTGAAATCTTCTGGTTGCTCTATGTAAATTTCTTCTTCTAAGTCACTATGAAAAATACTATTTTTACATCAAGTTGCTTAACTTCTAAATTCAAGCGGGCAACCAAACTAAGAACAACTCGGATAGAAGATATTTTAACCATAAGAGAAAATATTTCTTTAAAGTCAATACCTTTCTTCTGATTGAATCCTTTCACAACTAGTCGTGCCTTGTATCTTTGTTGTGAGCTATTATTTTCAGTCTTAAATTTGTAAACCCATTTATTCTTGAGATCTTTCTTCTCTTTAGGCAACTTTACCAAGTCATAGGTATGGTTCTTAAGTAAGGATCTCATTTTTTCTTGTATGGCTTTAATCTACTCATTCTTATGCTCATGTAGAATAGCTTCTTGGTACGTTTCTAGCTCTCCCTCGTCAGTAAGCATAACATACTCATGAGGAGGATATTTTGTAGATGGTTATCGCTCTCTTGTGGATCTTCTCAATGGAATCTCAATTGGTGGTGGAGGTGCTTGTTCAATTGGTTCAACATCATCAACTGTAGGAGAATCAACACTAGCATTCTCACCACAATCTTCTTGTTCATCTCCCTCATGATATCATAAACTATAGGTGAAGGAACTGGACCCGAACTCCAAGGAATATAAACAGAAGTTTTTGGCTTCTCAACATTATCACCATCATCAAACAATTGGTCTTCAAGAAACATAATATCTTTGCTTCTAATAATCTTCTTGTTCACTAGATCCCATAATCTGTACCCAAACTTTTCATGACCATATCCCAAGAAGATACATACTTTTGCCTTATTATCAAGTTTGGACCTCTTATCTTTGGGAATATAAACAAATGCTTTACACCTAAAGTTTCTCAAGTGATTATAAGATATATCTTTTCCTTTCCATACTTTATCTGGAACATCACATTTCAGAAGAATTGATGTAAAAAGATTTATCAGGTCAACTATAGTTCTCATAGCCTCCCCCTAAAATGACTTAGGTAACTTGGTGTGGGAAAACATACACTTAATCCTTTCTTCAATGGTTCCATTCATCCTTTCTACTACACCATTCTATTGAGGAGTTTTAGGAACTATTTTCTCAAGCTTGATACCATAGTATCTGCAATAATTGTCAAAAGGATCCCTTTACTCACCACTATTATTTGCTCGAATATACTTTAACTTTTTGCTAGTTTCTCTTTCAACATTGATACGAAACTCTTTAAAAATATCGAGTACCTAGTCTTTAGATTTCAAAGTAAAAGCACACACTTTTCTAGAATGGTCATCAATGAAAGTAACAAAATAAAGAGCACCACGAAGAGTTCAAGTTTGCATAGTACAAACATTAGTATGAATCAAATCAATAACATCTAATTTTCTAGATGATGGATATATATGAAAGGTAACTCTATATGTTTTTCCAACTAAGCAATGATCACAAGATTTAAGAGATGTACCTTGCAACTCAAGTAAGAACTGCTTTCTAGCAATAGTTTGAAGTCCCTTCTCGCTGATATGTCCAAGCCTCTTATGTCAAAGATCTATACTTTTACCCTTCTAAATTATATTAATCTATCATTTATATAGCTTAGCTTTCGTAACATAAAAATAGTTAAGCTTCTTTACTCTCGCCATAATTAGAGAACCTTTAGTGAGTTTCTATTTGCTTTCACCAAAATAGTGTATAAATCCCTCATCATCAAGTCTGCTTGTAGATATCTGGAACATGTCTGGAACATGTCAAGTTAAGACGAATATCTGGAACATGTCTGACATATTTGAGTATCAATTTGCTCTCAATACTGGTCTCTAAGTAAATATCTCCAATACTCACAATCTTAGATGTACCACTGTTTCCCATTCTGACATTACCAAAATCACTAGTAGTGTAAGATATGAAGAAATTACCATGAGAAGTAACATGAAATGAAGCACCAGAGTCAATTACCTATTGAATCTCGGATTTTGAAGATGAAGTCAATTTTCATTTGTTATCTAATCCATATGTTGAGATAAGTGTGCAGGATTAACTACGATGGAAGTAAGACATGCAGCGGGAGTTACACCGGAGTCAAGACCATGATTATGTTGGGGGTTCGAGAGATCGACGGAAGTCCGGACAGTCGTCGGAGGTTCTGCGGGAACAAATCCGAGAAGTCCAAGAGCTTGCCAAAGAAGCTCGTCGGAACTCGCCAAGTGGATCATCGCAAGTCTAGGAGTTTGCCGGAAGTCCACTAGAGCATCGCCAAGGATTCGTCGGATGTTTGCCGAAAGTTTGCCGGAAGCTCGTTGGAAGAAACGATTGAGGCACTGGAGCAAGTTGCAGTATTAATATCTTAAATATCGTAGTTAGCATATAGATTAAGTTATGAATGGGAGACAATTCTATTAACTTAATCTGGGGGCAATTGGGCCCTTGAAAGACCCAAATTGGGCCGAATGGATCAGCCCATTCTGACCCAGAATTCCTTCCAAGCGGTGGCACCGCCAGGGCCGCCGGTGGCACTGCCCAGGAGACTTGGTCTCCCAGGAATTCTAGGCAATGATACCACCCCTGTCAGGCGGTGGTACCACCTGAGCTCGGTCTCCGAGCGAAGCCAAGCAGTGGTACCGCCCTTGTCAGGTGGTGGTACAGCCTGAGCTTGATCTCCGAGTGATAGTACTGCCCAGTTATGGTGGTAGTACCGCCAAGACCCCGGAAATCCGAAAGATGACAATTTTAAGCTCTAAATTCAAACCAGTTTGGCCTATATAAACCCCACCCTTTCCTGTATGAAAGGGCACCGAAATCTTGATCTTATTGTGAGAATTTTAAGAGCTCAAAAGTGTTGTAAAGGTTAAAAGTTCTTCTCCCTTTTTTTGTCTAAGTTTTGATCATTCAAGAGAGGAGTGAGAAATCTGTTGAATCTCGTATTTTGATGATGAAACTCCTTGATATATGTTTATGATTTAATCTGCGTTTTGAGTGACGCAGGGTGCTTCAATCAGGATGAGACAATTAAAGCAGGAACATCATGTTGTGCCGGAGGAACATGTCAGAAGATTGGACGTCGGGCCGGTGGATCGGTCGACGTATCGACAGAAGGCTTCGGGTCGTGGACTCGGGCATCGGGCCAAGAAGAGCGGGTATTGTGCCAAGGATATCGGAGTTGCGGTGTCAACTGACCGATTGGGCAATAGGCTGCAGGAAAGGACGATGCGCCGAAGAATCGGACGAAGCGTCGAGGGACCAATGACATGCCGGACAACTTGGTTAATTGCTTAGGATTAATTGTCTCGATCGAAGTGTTTGTTTTAAGTGTGCAGGATTAACTACGATGAAAGTTAGACAAGCAGCAGGAGTTGCACCGGAGTCAAGTTCATGATCACGTTGGGAGTTCGAGAGTTCGACGGAAGTTCGGACGGTCGTCGGAGGTTCTGCGAGAACAGATCCGAGAAGTCCAGAAGCTTGCCAAGCGAAGCTCGTCGGAACTTGCCAAGTGGATCATCGCAAAGTCCAGGAGTTTGCCGGAAGTCCGCAGGAGCATCACCGAGGGTTCATCGGATGATCGACGGAAGTTCGCCAGAAACTCGCCGGAAGGAGCGATTGACGCACCGAAGCAAAGCTGCAGAAATTGTCTCAGATTTAATCGTAGTTAGCACGTTGATTAAGTTGGAAAATGGGAGGTGATCCCATTAGCTTAATCTTGGGGCAATTGGGCCCCTGAAAGATTGAAATTGGGCCAAATGGAATGAACTATTCGGACCCTGATTGCACCAGGAGGTGCAACCGCCCAGGCCAGGAGGTGGCACCGCCTGGGCTAGGCCTTCCAGCGAGACTGGGCGGTGCAACCTCCCTGGTAGAGAGGTGGCACCGCTTGAGCTCAGTCTTCGAGCAAGACTGGGCGGTGCAACCTCCCTGGCAGAGAGGTGGCACCGCCTGAGCTCGGTCTTCGAGCTCTGGCAGGCGGTGCAACCTCTCCAGTCAGGAGGTGCAACCGCCTGATCCCGAAATTCCGGGATTTGATCGTTTTGAGCTCCAAATTTGAACTGGGTTGGGGCCTATAAATACCCCACCCATTCAGCACTGAAAGAGCAAGAACTCAAGCCGAAATCTTGATCTTTTCAGTGGTTCTTAGAGCTCAAAACTGCTAGTTTTCCTCCTCCTTCTGTTCTTCAAGTTTGAGTTGTAAAGAGAGGAGAGAAAACATTTGTAAGGGTTGTCTCCTGAGCCTGTCAAAAGGAGTGAATCTGTAAGAGGGTAGTTGGCCTTCGCCTATTGAAGGAAGGCTCCTAGTTGACGTCGGCGACCTCGTCGGTGGAGGAAGCCAAAAGTGGAGTAGGTCAAGGCTGACCGAACCACTCTAAATCTCTGGTTTGCGTTTATTTTTTAGCACTTTATCATTACTGCAAACCTCCTTCATTACTACTGCTCTCTGCGCTTTCACGAACAAGTTCTAAGTGCTGTTCTTCCTAATCTGCATTCAGACGTAAATTTGTATTTTCGTACATTACAGTTTACGTTTACGTTTGATTCTGCAGAACTGTCTTCCGTGCTTTTACGAACGAGTTTCTTTGCAGTTTACACTTATATTTTGATCCTAGTGATAACTGTAAACTGTCCTCTGCAATTTTACGAACGAGTTCTGTGCAGTTTACGTTCACATCTTAATTCCATTTACAAACTGCAAACTGCTCTCTGCGCTTTTACGAACGAATTCTGTGCAGTTTACGTTTACGTCTTGATTCCATCTACAAACTGCAAACTGTCTCTCTGCGCTTTTACGAATGAGTTCTGTGCAGTTTACGTTTACGTCTTGATTTCACTTACAACTGCAAACTATCTTCTGCGCCTTTTTTACGGACAAGGTTCTGTGCAGTTTACGTTCACGTCTTGATTTCATTTACAACTGCAAACTGTCTTCTGCGCTTTTACGAACAAGGTTCTGTGCAGTTTACGTTTACGTCTTGATTTCATTTAGAACTGCAAACTGTCATCTGCGTTTAGACGCAAACTGCGTTTAGACGCAAACTGCGCTTAGACGCAAACTGCGTTTAGACGCAAACTGCGTTTAGACGTAAGCTGCATTTAGACGTAAACTGCGCTTAGACGCAAACTGTGTTTAGACGCAAACTGCGCTTAGACGCAAACTGCGTTTAGACGTAAATCTGCGTTTAGACGTAAATCTGCATTTAGACGTAAATCTGCGTTTTAGACGTAAAACTACGTTTAGACGTAAACTACGTTTAAACGTAAAACTACGTTTTAGAAGTAAACTGAGTTTGGACGTAAATCTGCGTTTAGACGTAAATCTGCGTTTAGACGTAAATCTGCGTTTAGACGTAAAACTGCGTTTAGACGCAAACTGCATTTAAACGTAAATTGTGTTTAGACGTAAACTACCTTTAGACGTAAACTGCACTTAGTCATAAGTTATCTTTGAGTCGGCTTTTGCTTCAAAACTGATTTTTATCGAACGAACGCAGCTTTTGTTTTTAATCGCTAAAAGATATCCGCTGCACTAATTCACCCCCCCCCCCTCTTAGTGCTCTCGATCCTAACAAAATCTGTAAGGGTTGTCTCCTAAACTCATCAAAAGGAATAAAGCTGTAAAAGGGTCGTTGGCCTTCGCCTATTAAAGAAAGGCCTCTAGTGGACGTTGGTGACCTCATCGGAGGAGGAAGCCAAAATTGGATGTAGGTCAAGATTGACCAAACTACTCTAAATCTCAGTTTGCATTTACATACTGCACTCTATCTTAACTGCAAACTATCTCCATTACTTTACTTCAACTGTACTTCGCTAGATCTTGAGTTAAAGAACTTTCCAAATCGGCTTTCGCATCAAAATCGTTTTTATCGTACAAACGCAGGTTTAATCATCGAAAGTTTTTCGCTGCACTAATTCAAATCCCCCCCCCCGCCCCCCTCTTAGTGCTCTTGATCCTAACAATTGGTATCAGAATAGGGTTAACTCTCAATCGGATTAAAACCCAAGAGAGATGGCATATGACGGAAACCAAGAGGGCCACTCTATTACATGTCCACCCATGTTCAATGGGACGGACTACACCTACTAGAAGACCCGAATGAGGATCTTCCTTATTTCCATGGATTTTGAACTTTGGAATCTTGTTGAAAATGAATTTTCAAAGTCTTCTCTTCTAATGATTGATTGGAATGAATTGGAGAAGAAGACTTTCACTCTTAATGCAAAGGCTATGAATGCATTATTTTATACGCTTGATAAAAATGAGTTCAATCGTGTTTCAGTTTGTGAAACTGCATTTGATATTTATCACACACTCGAGTGACTCACAAAGGCACAAGTAGAGTGAAAGAGTCAAAAATCAATCTTTTAATACATTCTTTTAAACTTTTTCGAATGAAACCAAGCGAGACCATAGGCGACATATACACCTGTTTCACGGATGTCGTCAATAGTCTAAAAGGACTCGGTAAAAGTTTTTTAGATTTTGAGCTCATGAATAAGATTCTAAGATCCCTTCCAAAGAGTTGGGACCCTAAAGTCACTACTATTCAAGAGGCTAAAGATTTAAATAACTTCCCTCTTGAAGAATTAATCGGGTCATTAATGACCTACGAAATGACTTGCAAAGCTCATGAAGAGCAAGAAGACATCCTTCCAAAAAACAGGAAGGATATGACACTTAGAACTTTAGAGATTATTTAAGAGAAAACTCAAGTGATAAGGACTATGACGATGACTTGGCACTTCTAACAAGGAAATTTAAAAAATTTATTAAAAGAAACAAATTTAAAAATGACACTAAAAATAAATTTGAACCTAAAGAGAACCAAGTTATTTGCTACGAATGCAAGAAGCCGGGACACTACAAAAGTGATTGTCCCCAAGCCAAGAAGAGAATACTAAAGAAGAAGATGCTCAAAGCAACATGGGATGACTCAAGTGCGTCCGAAGAAGAGGAGTCCAATACCGAGCAAATTACTCATTACGCCCTAATAGCCATCGGAGAGGAGGTAACGAATTTAATTGATGTAGATTTATCATTTGATGAATTATTAAATGCTTTCCATGACTTATTTGATGAATGGAAAATAATTAGTAGAAAATATAAATTATTAAAAAAGGAGCATGATAGTCTTATTAGTAATTTCGATAAATTAAAAACTGAATATCATGATAGTTTAGCTCCATGTATAAAATGCCATGATCTAGAAACTCTCTAAAAAGAGAACTTGCTACTTAAGGACACCTTGAAGAAATTTGAGGTTGGTAGCAAGTCTTTGAATATGATCCTTACAAATAAGGGTCATGTTCCTAAAAGAAGTGGAATCGGATTTATGAGAAGTCCTCACCAAAATCCAACCACCTTCATTAAAGGCCCTATCTTACATGTTCGGCACGAAAGCAAATGTAACTTTTGTTGCAAACATGGACATAGAACTTATCATTGTCCATTCAAGAAAGTTAGTCTGAACAAACTGATTTGGGATCCTAAAGGAACCATGATAAATTCTATGCAACATGATAAACAATTTAGATCAGTTTTTAATGCACCTAAAAGTAAATGAGTACCTAAAAATCATCCTTTCTTGTAGAAATATATACCATCACAAGCTAGGAGCAAGAGATGGTACCTTGATAGTGGATGCTCAAGGCATATGACTGGAGATCCATTTTAATTATCTAAGCTCACTAGCATAGATGAAGGCTATGTCACCTTCGGAGACAACAACAAGGGTAAAATCATTGGCAAAGGAACTATAGGTAACAAATCCAACTTCTTTATTAAAGATGTTTTGTTAGTTGATGGTTTAAAACATAACCTCTTGAGCATTAGTCAACTATGTGATAAAGGATATATTGTCAAATTCGAATATAATGCTTGCATCATTGAAAAACCATACAAAAACACATCTATGATTACATTAAAATAAAATAACGTATACACCATTGACATCAATGATCTTTGTAATAAATTGTGTTTCTCAGTTTTGAATGAGGATGCTTGGCTTTGGCATAGGAGATTAGGTTATGCTAGCATGAAACTAATCATTCAAATATCATCCAAAGAACTTATAAGAGAAATTTTTTGTATCAAGTTCATCAAAGATAATGTGTATGATGCTTGTCAATTAGGAAAACAAACTAAGGGTAGTTTTAAATCTATGAATCAAATAAGCACCTCTAGGCCCTTGCAATTGATCCATATGGACTTGTTCGGACCAATCTCTACATTAAGCCTAGGAGGTAGTAAATGCGCTTTTGTTATTGTAGATGACTATAGTAGATACACATGGACTTATTTCTTGAAACATAAAAATGAATGCTTTAGATATTTCACCAAGTTTTGTAAACTTGTTCAAAATGAAAAGGGTTCTATGATTTCATCAATTAGAAATGATCATGGTGGTGAATTTCAAAACCATGATTTCTAAGAATTTTGTGAATTTAATGGATACAATCACAACTTCTCTACTCCAAGAAATCCTCAACAAAATAGAGTAGTAGAAAGAAAAAATAAAAATTTACAAGAAATGGCGAGAACCATGTTGAATGAACATAGCCTACCCAAATATTTTTGGGCCGAAGTCGTAAACACTATATGCTATATTTTGAATAGAGTTCTAGTAAGACCCTTACTCACCAAAACTCCCTATGAGATGTGGAACAATAAAAAATCTAATGTTTCATATTTTAAAGTCTTCGGGTGTAAGTGTTTTATTTTGAATGAAAAAGATGCCTTAGGAAAATTTGATACTAAATCTGATGAAGGAATTTTACTTGGTTATTCTTCGGTTTCTAAAGCTCTTCATATCTTCAATAAAAGAACTTTAATTATAGAAGAATCCATTCATATTGTTTTCAATGAGATTTCTGAAATCAAGAAAAATGATTTTGATGATGATATTAATTTTGATTCTTTAAATTTAAATGAAACCCCTTCTCCAACTAGTAACTTGGATGTATCCACTTCCGAAATATCCTTACCCAAGGATTGGAAGTATGTAGATGCTCATCCTAAGGAGCTAATCCTAGGAGACACATCTAAGGGGGTTCAAACACGTTCTTCTCTTAAAAATTTTTGTGCCAACACAGCTTTTCTCTCCCAGATTGAACCTAAATGTATTAACAAAGCCATGAAAGATAATTCATGGATTATCGCAATGCAAGATGAGTTAAATCAATTTGAGAGAAATGAGGTACGAAAGCTTGTTCCTAGACCAAATGATCATTTAGTTATTAGTACTAAATGGGTCTTTAGAAACAAGCAAGATGAATATGGTATCGTGGTTAGAAACAAGGCTAGATTAGTGGCTAAAGGTTTCAACCAAGAAGAAAGTATCGATTATGAAGAAACCTTCGCTCCTGTGGCTCAATTAGAAGCCATAAGGATGCTCCTTGCCTATGCTAGTAATAACAATTTTAAGTTGTTTCAAGTGGATATTAAAAGTGCTTTTCTTAATGACTTTACTTTCAAAGAAGTTTATGTTAAACAACCTCCCGGATTTGAAAATAATAGCCTCCCTAATCATGTGTTTAAATTAACTAAAGCTCTCTATGGTTTAAAACAAGCCCTAAGGGCTTGGTATGAGAGACTTAGTTATTTTCTTATTGAAAATAATTTCACAAAAGGCAAGATCGATACTATATTATTTATCAAGAATTTTGAAAATAATTTTCTCATTGTTCAGATTTATGTTGATGATATTATCTTCAGTTTTATGAATGAATCTCTTAGCGAATTTTTTGCTAAAACTATGAGTCTCGAATTTGAAATGAGTTTAATGGGAGAATTAACCTTCTTCTTAGGCTTACAAATTAAGCAACTAAGCAATGACATCTTTATTAGTCAAACTAAATATGATTTAGATTTGTTTAAAAAATTTAATATGGATAGTTCAAAAGCTATTAACACTCCTATGAGCACCTCCACTAAGTTAGAAGTTGATGAAAGTAGAGAAAGCTTCGATCAAAAAACTTATAGGGGTATGATAGGAAGTTTACTTTATCTCACTGCAACTAGACTAGATATCTTGTTTAGTGTAGGACTTTGTGCTAGGTTTCAATCGAACCCTAAGATATCTCATCTCAAAGTAGTTAAAAGAATACTTAGATATCTTAAAGGTACCACAAATCTAGGATTATGGTATCAAAAAATCAAGAATTTTGAGTTAATTGCTTAACTGATGCGGATTTTGCTAGGTGTAGACTAGATAGAAAAAGCACATCATGAACATGTCAATTTTTGGGACATACCCTTGTTTCCTGGTCATCTAAGAAATAAAACTTGGTTGCACTATCAACAACCGAAGTTGAGTATATTGTAGCTAGTACATGCTGTACACAAGTTGTGTGGATGAAAAAAACCTTAGAAGATTATAAAGTTTATCTTAAAAATATTTTCATTAAATGTAATAATACAAGTGCAATATGTTTAACAAAGAATCTCATTCAACACTTAAGAACAAAACATATTGACATTAGACATCACTTTATACGAGATCATGTCATTAATCATAATGTAGTTATAGAGTTCATTAATACTAAACATCAACTAGCAGATATTTTTACAAAGCCTTTAAGTGAAGAACAATTTGATTTCATTAGAAGAGAATTAGGAATGTTGATGTGTCCGAATGCATGAACTTATTAAAATCATTTTTCGGACTTTCTTGATTCAATGATCAATCACGTAATTGCTATTTTACATGATTACATGCCTTAATAACATGTTGGAAATTATGTGTTTTGGATACAAAAATTTTCATGATGATTAGCATGTTTTATCTTCATGATTGTGTTTGAAAATCTATAGCAAAACCATGTCCAAATGTATGAAAGTGTTAAATTTTATTTTTAGATTTTCTTGATCCTAACATGATTTAGTATTTCTCTTCCGGACTTAATGTAGCTTTCATAAGCATATGTCATATCGAGTTTGTTTCTTATCATTGATTTTTGACATATAAAATCAATTAACAAATGCATCTCTCATAGACTTGAAAAATATTTTTTTTGAGAAATGGATTTGATGAAATGATTCCTTCTTATGAATTCCTTCTTGAAAAAGGAAGGTCTTTTTTAACACTTGCAAGGATTTGATTCATATACATATCTTGATCCTTGCAAAAATAAAGCGTGATTTAATCTCTTATCGATTTTAACTTCATTCAAGTAAGCTCACAAATGGCTTTCCTCCTTCATGCAAAAAAATAATGACAAATAAAAAGGAAGAAGTAATGAAAGCTATCTCAATGTCATGTTTTCCTTGAGATGTTTGTATAATTGGTATCCTATCACTCATTGTTGAAAAATGACATGAATCATTATCGCACTTATGCTTAAAGTTTGCTCAAATAGTTCTCCTTTTTGTTGATGACAAAGGGGGAGAAATACATGGTAAATTGATAATAGAATTGTTATGAGTGCCATATTTGAATTATGTTAAGATATCAAAAGCTTACATCGAAATATATGATAAATTGGTTATAGAATTGCTATGATTGTCATATTTACACTATGCCATATTTGCACTATGTTAAGATATCAAGAACTTATATTGCAATTTACATGTTGATATCTTACCATATGATGAATTGCTATAATTGCTATCTTTCACATTTGAAATGTAAAACCTGAAAATGGATGTCAAGCCTTAACATCATTTTCAGAGAGATACATCATGATAGAAATCATGATGGGAGTATTGATAAAGTTAAATGATCTTAACTTATCAATGTCTCTTGAATTTAAAGGCTTTGAATTCAAGAATGACTTATCTCAAGTATGGCATATAGATAGGGGGAGTTAAGGTTAACTCCATTATCAATTGATTGTCATCATCAAAAAAAGGGAGATTGTTGAATCTCGGATTTTGATGATGAAGTCAATTGTCATTTGTTATCTAATCCATATGTTGAGATAAGTGTGCAGGATTAACTATGATGGAAGTAAGACATACAACAGGAGTTACGCCGGAGTCAAGACCATGATCACGTTGGGGGTTCAAGAGTTTGACGGAAGTCCGGACGGTCATATAAGGTTCTACGGGAACAAATCCGAGAAGTCC
This sequence comes from Musa acuminata AAA Group, assembly GCF_036884655.1. Classification (NCBI taxonomy): domain Eukaryota; kingdom Viridiplantae; phylum Streptophyta; class Magnoliopsida; order Zingiberales; family Musaceae; genus Musa; species Musa acuminata. Next base: position 15,774,602 of record NC_088328.1, on the reverse strand, counting down.
AAGAGCTTACCAAAGAAGCTAGTCAGAACTCGCCAAGTGGATCGTCGCAAGTCCAAGAGTTTGCCGGAAGTCCGCTAGAGCATCACCGAGGGTTCGTCGGATATTCGTCGAAAGCTCACCGGAAGAAGCGATTGACGCACCGGAGCAAGTTGTAGTATTAATGTCTTAAATATCATAGTTAGCATATAGATTAAGTTAGGAATAGGAGATGATCCCATTAACTTAATCTGGGGGCAATTAGGCCCTTGATAGACCTAAATTGGGCCAAATGGATCAGCTTATTCTGACCCAGAATTCCTACCAGGAGGTGGCACCACTAGGGCTGGCGGTGGCACCGCCCAAGAGACTTGGTCTCCCAGGAATTCTGGGCAGTGGTACCACCCCTGTCAAGCGGTGGTACCACTTGAGCTCGGTCTTCGAGCGGTAGTACCGCCAAGACCCCAGAAATTCGGGAGATGATATTTTTGAGCTCCAAATTCAAACCAGTTGGGGCCTATATAAACCCCACCCTTTCCTGCATGAAAGGGCACCGAAATCTTGATCTTATTGTGAGAATTTTAAGAGCTCAAAAGTGTTGTAAAGGTCAAAAGTTTTTCTCCCTCTTTTCGTCTAAGTTTTGATCTTTCAAGAGAGGAGTGAAAAATCTGTAAGGGTTGCCTCCTAAGCCCGTCAAAAGGAGTAAAGCTGTAAAATGGTGGTTGGCCTTTGCCTATTGAAAGAAGGCCTCTAGTGAACGTCGGTGACCTCATCAGAGGAGGAAGCCAAAAGTGGATGTAGGTCAAGATTGCTCAAACCACTCTAAATCTTGATTTGCATTTACATTTTACACTCTATCATAACTGCAAACTATCTCTATTACTTTACTTTAACTGTACTTTGCTAGATCTTGAGTTGAAAGTTTTCCGATGTACTAATTCACCCCCCCCCCCCTCTCGTAGTGCTCTTGATCCTAACATTACCTAGTTACTGTCCTGAGTTGCCAAACTGACACAACCATCATCACAAAAAATAATGATATCACCTTCAATAGCAACTATATTGGTCTCTTTCTTATTTTTCTTTATTTCATTTTGTTCTCTCTTTTTTCTCATTTTCTTCATTTCATTCTGTTCTTGTTTTCAAAATCTACACTCTTTCTTCATGTGACCTAGCCTATTATAGTGGAAACATTTGATATCTCTTCTAGACTTGGATATTCCTCTATAACCATGTGAATTTCTGCTATGACTTCTTCCACGTCTTTCTTATTTTTCAGTAACAAATGCATTAGAAGAAGATTCTCCCTGTTCTTTCCTTCTAGCATCTTCATTTAGCAAACAGTTTTTAACCATATCTATAATTAGAGTCCCCTTTAGTGTGGAGTTATAAATTATCACCACATATGTTTCCTAACTTTCTGGTAAAGAGTTGAGAAGTAATAATCCTTGTATCTCATCATCGATATTCAATTTTATAGCAACCAACTTGTTTGCAATACTCTGAAATAGTCTTATGTGCTCAACAAAGTTATCACAATCTTTATACTTTAAATTTATAAGTCTTCTGAGGAGAGAAATTATATTTCCCACTATCTTTTTCGCAAAGAGGTTTTCTAATCTTTGCCAAACAACATCAGCTTTGGTTTCATCAGAAATATGCTTATGCAAATTTATATCCATTTATCTTCTAATATAAGCAATAGTTTTTCTATGTTGAACCTCTCATTCCTCATTTTCCATAGTAGAAGGTTTATCTTTAATCTTGATGGACTTATACAAATCTTTGCAATAGAGCAAATCTTCATCATACGCCTCCAAATGGAATAATTTGAGTTCAACTTAATCATACCATCCGACTCTTCCATTTCAATCACACAAGAAAAAACTAACACCAAATAACATATTGCTCTGATACCACTTGTTGGGAAAAACTATTATAGCGGAATAATTCTTTTCTCTCTTTATGTATCAAAATGAGTTCCTTATCAAAATACCAATTTGTTACCAAAATGCATATATTAATCAAAGTAGCCTAAATAGTAGAATAATAAATCAATCAAAAAGAAAGACACCAAATTTTTTACGTTGAAAACCTAATACAGGAAAAATCACGGGACCGTAGTCCATCTCAAACTTCCACTATCACCAATAATGATAACAGATTTACAATAAGTCTTCTCCAGAATAACCAAAGGATCGTAAGAACGTCAAGAACAGATTCAACATTAATATATAATCATGATGAATTTCATGAAAAAAAATTTTAGATCTCACAAAGTGGGTATCATAGAAAAGCACTTTAAAGAGGATAAACTACATATCGGTACATTAAGATTGTAGAATTTATTGTAAAAATTCTTTACATAAAATTTGAGTTAAAACTAATAAAGTTTAGCCACTCGATCATCGGACAAAAACCCCAAAAATCTTAACTTTTTCTATCGTTCTGTTTCTTTCTCACGTCACTACAGTTTTTTCACTATTTTTTTTAATAAATCAGATTTGGCTTTACTATCCAAATCATCCAAGTCCCGAGCGAGATGAGCTGGACCCAACACATATTACACTATCAAAATGCCAATGCATAACATCTCTTCATTCACCCTTCCCCCAGCATTTGCATCTTAGAAACTTCGATCGACATTGGTGAAGAAACCTACGGCAAGACACAAGTATAGTGTTGCCGCCATCACGGGAGAAGTTATCTTTGTTGGAACATTGATGGAAGTACTCAAGGAATGGTCGATAGTAGAAGATGCCTCGCCCTCCTGATCTAGAAATAAAAAGATGCTACAAATTGGATATCCTTCCGACTTTTGGAGAGCTATCCTCACTCAATAGTTTGTCTTGAAGAGCTCCATTCGATGCAAAAACATTGGGAAAACAATCTGTAGCCAGGGAAGCATAGTGTTTTCTTTGTTAGATTTACAAAATTGAGGGAATAATCGATAGTCCAAAAACATGACTAAATCCTAATACGTAGACTTTTTATGTTGAATATCTAATGAGATGCTACAAATTGAAAATCTTTCCTTTCCACCTCTTGGAAACCCATGGCGAAGCTGATTGGGGAATAAACAACCCATGGCGAGGGAAGTTGGAGGAGAAACCCATGGCGAGGGAAGCACAGTGCTTCCATCCTTGGAGAATAATCTCACGTTGTCTGCTGATATAAGGGAATGGTCGACAACCAAAAAAGATGGTTGAATCCTGATACCTCGCCTTTGTACTTGGAAGATTTGCGTTGCCCCAACTTGTTGAATATTGCTCCTCCTCGGGTAGAACTGTCGGTTCTCGAGATACATCTTAGTAGACTTGAGATTCATCGGACAACGTTGGCAACAAAAGGAGTAGTTAGTACCTTGCCTTGGTGAATTCCAAGTCAAAAATTGTTGCAAGCTCAAGAAGCCAATAAATACCATTCCACTCTTCGCTCCTAAAACTATGAATTGGATTCGAAGTAGATGTAGCGATAGATGATCATGATCATGATAAGATTTACATAACCGATTAAGGAAATTCTCCTAACGGATGATCAAAAAATCTCTTCCTCTAAACCTGTATAAATATTGCTCACTTCAATCTTAATTTATGTCAGAGCATATCTTACCTTGAGCAAGACTTCTTCTTCTCTACTGTCCAGTGGAGGAAGCTTTCTACTATCTAACTCTAATGACATCAGCATCGGCAACACAAAGATCTCGGCGACCTCTCCTACTCCTTTCGGATCATCGAACATCATCATCAACTCTGGCATGACGCTGAGCATTCTTTCCCTCGACGTAGCAGAGCAACTAGGGAAAGTAATGAAACACGATCGTCATCCCCAAGATAATCTTCGAGTGCTCTTATCAGAGTAGCGACACTTTCAGCAATAAGACCAATTGGCTCGTGGGACTTGTAGTCGGGCAACTCTCCCTCGTCTCCCAGCTCGATTCCTCCATCGATAGCGAGTACGAAGCCAAAGCTGCACTGCCATCATCGCTTGATCTGCACTAAGTGGCTACCCTCCTCATCAGCAAAGAGCTCTTCTTTAACAGATCTCTGCTCAGATCTGTTGAGATCCACTACTGCTCCTCCTTTGGAGGCTACAATCCTCTATGTTAAGAAACCGTAGGGAGCATTATATGTACGGTGAAAAATAAAAATAAAAATTAATTTTTAAAAATAGATTTATCGAATCATTATGCGAAGATCAAGAGCTCGCACAATTGAAGGAGGTAATAACAGCAGGGGTCTTGCCTATGATCCCCTTTAGTCCCCTTTAGATAATCCTAATGGATCATTTTTTTTTGGGTATTGGATCTCCATCCAATAACTCCTGGCTTAATGGATATTGGATCTCCATCTAATAACTATTTTAAAGCTCTATTGGGTCTTTCATAAAGATCAACTAAAATAGGGGCTTATTGGATATCCCATATTTGATCCTATGTTTGTCACGTTGTCCATCATATGTGTGTGATCTTCTAGGCCCAATACCGAACTAGTTGTGAGATGCACCTGTTAGAACTCTTTCTGACTCAATGAATTATTATCCCTATAATAATTCACACAACTCATCGACTACAGATATACTAGGCCACTATGCCATAGTCCCCAAATGGTACAGGAGGATCTAATCCATTGGACTTATCTACTCTCAGTTATTATGTATCTATAGTCCCTCATCCATCTAATATTCAAGAGATTGTATATCGGGCATGCCGCTATTATGCCCATACAAAATCTATAAGAGTCTCACTCTAATCGGATTCTCTTGGAGAACTCCTCTCTCAATCCGAATCTCATGGTTATTAGATTTATCATAATCTGATTGATCATGGCCAGAGATTTGCTTGAGTGAGAGCACATGAGATATTCCTTTTATGATACCAAGAGTATATGATCCTCTATTGACATCCAATGACCCTCATAAGGTTGGTTGTCACTCTTGATGATCGGTTGTGCAAGTTTGAAACTTCCAGACCTATAAGTCCGGTATCAAAGAGTAGAGTACCCAAATAGGATAACTTTGGTGTCTCAAGTCTAAGGACTAGACACACAACTAGGAATAATTGTTGTCTGATAATGAGGTATCATTAATCAACCAACATTTCATAAGTAGATCATTTAGTAAACTCATTTTTCAATGAGCACCTGTACTACATTCTTAGTGTCCCCACACAAGCAACTATAAAACCAACTACCTCCATTATATGCATGGTATATAGTACACTGGTCTATCCAATTATCTAGATGTCCCTCTCAAGTAACATATAACCAGAAATATTTAGAGTATGTGTTTATAGGCGAATTGGTCTCATTATCATGATCTCATCATGATCTAATTTTCATTGCACAGATTCAAGGACATCATAATATATTTATCATCAATATAAAGTGATAAAATACCATAATAATAATAACCAAAAAGATTATGTAATATATCACATGTGTCATCATTCACGCGATTGGCTTGTAGGGCACCTATAACTAGCAATCTTCTACTTGACCTAAAGCCAATCACCTGCTTGCTTGATCCCCATTAGAGTTTTGCGATGCTCTAAAATAAGACAAAGGCTTGGCTAGTGGATCTACAATGTTATCTTTGGATGGAACTCTTTTCACTCGTATATCACCATGGGCTATGATCTCTTTGATCAAGTGAAACGTTTTTAGAACACGCGTAGACTTCTGATAAGACTTGGGTTCCTTCACTTAAGCAATCATCCCATTATTATTGCAATATAAGGGAATTAACTCCTCACTACCTAGCATGACTCCTAGATTTATGATGAACTTCTTTATCCATACTTCTTCCTTTGCTGCTTCTACCGTATTAATGTACTCTGCCTTAGTGGTCGAGTTAGTAGTAGTATCTTTGTCACATCCCAGATCTAAAAATAATAATAAATCAATAATTTATTATCCATAATTTATATAATAAACACCCTCCTTTTTTTTTTCATTCGTCTTTGAATTCAAATCATTGTCTTTACAGTAGTAAATATTCTATTAACTAAAAAATGACTACATCTTCTTGGTAGGGTCACAAGTTTCTTCCACCCAAGCTTCAGATCTATTACATAATAGTTGATTACTCTGAAAATAAATATAAGATAAAAAATATCAACAACTACACATGTTAGTAGGAATCTCAAAAAAATCATAAAAATAATCTTCAATATTCATGAAATATAAACAAATATCAATAATTCAATAAGAAAATATATCGATTCATCATAAAACTTATGCACAAGAAAGACGATGATAATTTCTTATATAATAAATAAAATCATGCATCAACCACATGCAACACATACATAATAACAAAGGCGTACATCACCCGATGGTATACTCTCCCAATAGTGGATGGAGAGGCATATTCCATGGGATGGATTCCTCCCAACAGCTGATGAAGATAATCCATATCGCACTCCCAACAATAGATGTAGTGGTATCCCTCACTCTCCCAAGTGTGGACATGTTCCTCCCAACAGTGGATAGAGGAACTGTCTAACCATCACGTTTGACGGCCTGCTAATCCCCAAAGGGAATCGCCATACTTGCCCTCGGCAAGAATATATAAACATCCGTGATCATTCGTTATACTCATCCATTCACTTACACATACATCAAGAAATCAATATGATTAAGTATTATGAGAGACCATACGTAGACGTAAATCTGCTAGACTATGTTCATTAGTGGCTTCGCACTATGATGGGCCCATAGCTCCTTTCACAGGTTGCACTCCCAATGTGAACTACTAGTCTAGTCACATCTACTATATGATGCTCATCATATCAATATCATAAACATAAGAAAATAGAAAATTAATAATTATTTTTAAATGACATCTTCACATAAAACCTTTAAATTCATCAAATCATAAAAGCATGAAACATTAATCTCTCAATAGTCCTCAATTAACCAATACCCTAATTGGAATAGCTCAATTGACTTAAACCAAACTCAATTCGATTATGATCTAACGGAACTAGCATCAGATCCTTATAGAACCGATATGGAATCACCCTTGACTGGTCTAATTTAGATTTGATTGATCTTGATTAGGTCAAATAGGTTTGAACTAGTTAAGTTAGTATGGAATCACCCTAAACCAGCTTTAACTGATCAAACCTGTTTAATTTAGTCAATTAATAAGCTCAAATCAATAGAGAGGGAGGAAATTGGACTATGTCATATAGTGCTAACCCAAACCGAACTAACCCACCTGAGTCTTGGATGGGTCACATACACTGCATATACCTATTCCACATACACTGTATATACTTGTTCCAAGTATTAGGTTGAGTTAAGATACGACGGGCTACATAAAAGGAGCGATGATATATCTAATACTAATCGCATAGTTGGGCAGGCTTAACTTCATGAATTAGGCTAAGTCTCGCTTATAAGTTGGGCTGAGCCTTGCCATTGAACTAGGCCTTGCTTGGCTCGCGAGTTGATCCTAGACACATAAGTTGGGGTCGTATCTAACCACATAGATTGGGTCATACCTAGCCGCATGAGTTGGTCAATACTTGGCCACATTGTTCGGTCGTACCTTACTATATGAGTTGGGTTATATATGGCCACATGGACTTGATCGTACCTAGCCACATGTGTTGGCTCATGCCTAACCACATGGTTGGGTCGTACCTTACCACATAGGCTGGGTCATACATAGCCACATGGACTAGATCATACCTAGCCACATGAGTTGGGTCATGCTTGGCCACATGGGTTGAGTCATACCTTGCCATATGGGCTGGCTCATATCCGGCCATATAGGTTGGGTCATGTCGAGCCATATGGGCTATGTTATACTTGGTCACATGAGCTAGGTCGTACATCACCACATGGGTCAAGTTGATTCGATCTGATCAATCAACTTGACTCAAGTCAAGCCCTCAATTAGACTCCTCTTATCAAATTAGATTTCAACATTTAAAATTATTAAAAAAATAACTCAAATCCATTAATTAAAATTTTAAATTTATGATCTTAAATTAAAAACTAATTATATTATAGAAATTCACACATAATTCTTGAAACATAGATATATCTAATTAAATAAATTAGAACTACTATGTTAATCCAAAAATAAGAGTTTTAATAATTAAATCAATATTAAAATTTACTTAAGTTTAAGATATCAAAATAAATCAAATAATCATTCTAATATTACAATCAATTATCATTATTTACTAATCATGAAATTTCGAAAGTAAAACATCATTATGCATCATAGAATAATAATAATCTCAATATCAAGATTTTAAAATATAAATCAAAGCTAATTAAAAAAGAAAGGATCATACCTCTCTTCGATTATCCTTTCCTCGATATCGTCTCCCCGGGAAGTCCTCTCCTTAATCCTCTTATTGTTAGGCTTGGTGGGGAATAAGGGAGGAGTAGCCGTTTTATATAGGAGAAGATGAGTAATAATTTATTTTTTTTAATTTATTTTTCTTTTACTTTTACACACAAAGAAAGTAATATAATATTTATTTCTTATAGTTCACACACAAAAATGGAATGTAAATTATTTACTTCCTAAATATCAAATCACTCATTAGGAAATAAACTAATTAATAATTAAATTGATTAGTAAAATTCCTAACTTATCTATATGATTAAGGAAACTAAATTTAATTATTTCCTTAACTATAGTACATAGATATAGAAGTTAATAATAAAGTAATACATCATTTATAGTAATTAATTTATGGTAAGGGAGAAATTATCGGTGATTACAATCTTGCTTAAAACTCTTCCATCTTACTGCTCCTTAATTCAGGATGAACAAATACCCTTAGTTCAACTTACTATTATCGATATCAGACTAAAAACTCAAGTCTGTGTATCCCTCAATCTTGAGGCTACTTTCTCTATATGCTAGTAAAAGATCCTTAGTCCTTCTCCAATACTTAAGGATACATTTTATTGCCTTCTAGTGTTCTAAATCTAGATCCGTCTGATACATACTCATAACACTTAGAGCATGCACTATATCAGGCATGGTACATATCATAGCATATATGATAGACCCTATCATAGAGGCATATTGCTAGTCATAGGTGTCCTACAAGCCAATCACATGAGTGATGGTATATGTGATACGATACGTACTCTTTTTATTTATTATTATTTATTAGTATTTTTTTTCACTTTATGTTTTCTATTGCATATATTGTGATGTCTATGGATCTATGCAATGACAATCATATCATGATGAGATCATGATAATGAGACTGATTCGACTTTAAACATAAACATTAAAAATTCTGATCGTAAGTTACTTGAGAGGGACATCGAGATAACCGGACAAATTGGTGTGTTGTATATCTGTCTATATGATAGAGGTAATTGGTCTTATAACTGCTCATGTAGGGATACTAGGGATATAGTGTAGGTGCTCATTGGAGAATGAGTTTATTGATCGATCTGCTCATGGAATGTTGTATGGTTGATGATATATCATTGTTAGACAATGATTCCATCATCCTAATTATATATCTGATCCTATAGGTCTAGAAGTTCCAGATCTAGCATAACTGGTCATCGGGAGTGATAGCCAACCTTACGAGAGTAATAGAATATCAACAAAGGATCATCCGCTCTTATATGTCATGAGAGTAATATCCTATATATTCTTGCTTGGGCAAATTACTAGCCAGAGTCATTCGGATTGACAGAGAAAAAGTTCTCCGAAAGAATCCGATTAGAGTGAGACTCAAGTAAAAACCGTATGTGCCTGATAACACCATGACCGGTATATAATCTTTAGGATATTAGATAGATGAGTGACTATAGATACATGATAATTAAGGACAGACAAGTCCAATGGATTAGATTCCCCTATATCGTTTAGGGACTACGACGTAGTGGCCTAGTACGTTGATCGTCAATGAGTCGAGTGAATTATTATAAGAGATACTAATTCACTAAGTTAGAAGGAGTTTTAATAGGTATGACTCGTGGCTAGCTCAATATTAGGCTTAGAGAGTCACACACAAATGGTAGGTGTTGCGATAAATAGAGGTTCAGAAATGAGATATCCGTTGGAGTCCTTATCTTATTGGATATCCAATAAGCTCATGAATTATTAGATTTTATGGATAAGATCAAATAAAAGCCAACGAGAGATTATTGGGTATAAATCCACTAATCCAATAAGCTTGGGTAGTTAGATGGAGATATGCTAGTCATAGGTGCCCTATAAGCCAATCACTTGAGTGATGACACATGTGACTTGATACATAGTCTTTTTGCTTGTTATTTAGTATTTTATTACTTTATATTGCCTATTGCTTGAATATATTATGATGTCCATGGATCTGTATAACGAGAATTGGATTATGATGATATTACGATAATGAGACTGATTCGCCTTTAAACACAAATCCTAAATAATCTCGATCATAGGTTACTCAAGATGGACATCGAGATAACTGAATGGACTGGTGTGTTGTATACCCATCAATATGATGAATGTAATTGGTCTCATAGCTGCTTGTGTGGGGATACTAGGAATATAGTACAGGTGCTCACTAAGGAATGAATTCATTAATTGATCCGCTTACAGAATGTTGAATGGTTGATGATACCTTATTGTCAAACAGCGATTCCATAGTCTCAGTGGTGTATCTGGTCCTTAGACTTGAGACACTAAGGATGTCCTATATGAGCACTACATTCTTTGATACCGGACTTATAGGTCTAGAGGTTTTAGATCTAGCACAATCGGTCATCGGGAGTGGTAGCCAACCTTATAAGGACTATTAAGTGTCGATAGAGGATCATCCACTCTTGGTGTCATGAGAGTAATGTCCCATGTGTTCTTGTTTAAACAAATCCCTAGCTAGGGTCATTCGGATTAAGAGAGAAAGAGTTATCTGGGAAAACCTAATTAGAGTGAGACTCGAGCATAAACCATATGGGTCTGACAGCACTATGCCCGGTATACGGTCTCTGGGATATTAGATAGATGAGGGGCCATAGGTACATGATAACTGAGGATAGACATGTCCAATGGATTGGATTCCCCTATATCATCTGGGGACTACGACGTAGTAGCATAGTACGTCTGCAGTCGATCAATCGAGTGAATTACTATGGAGATAATAATTCACTGAGCTAGAAGGAGTTCTAACAGGTATGACTCATGGCCAGCTCGATATTGGGCCTAGAGGGTCACACACATATGGTAGGCGTTGTGATGAGTAGAGGTTCGGATATAAGATATTCGCCGGAGCCCCTATCTTATTGGATATCCAATAAGCCCCTGAATTATTGGATCCTATGAGAGATCCAATAAGAGTCGACGAGAGATTATTGGATACAGATCCATTGATCTAAGAGGCTTAGGTAGTTGGATGGAGATCCAATACCCAATAAGGTAGGATCTATTAGGGTTAAGTTGATATGAGACTTCTATAAATAGGAGGGAACCAATGGTTTATAGACAAAGAGTCTTTTTGGGTTGCCTCTCCTATTCTCCTCCCCTTTTCCTCCTTAGATAGCAGGCTTGGAGTTTTGAGGAGCATCGTTTTAGCCCTGCTATATGGATTACCGCTAGAGAGGAGGACACTTGACCTCCTTCACCCTCCCCTAGAGATCTGTAGGGATTTAGGGATATACGATCTCTTTAGGTAAAATAATCTTTCATATACGTAGTTTTAAGTTTCGTAGTTTTTATGCACCAATCTTCTCATCATGACAAACACATCTTTAGGAAATTAAAAATTTTATTTTTTAATGTTCTTTCGCTACATATGTGATGTTGCCCCTAGATTTTCCAACAAGATCTAGTATCCAATAAGGCAGGATCCATTAGGGTTAAGTTCATAGAGACCTTTATAAATAGGAGAGAACCAAAGGGGGCACATGCTAGACTCCTTTTGGCTGCTACCTTCTATACTCCGTCCTCCCACTCCTCCCCAACCGACAGCCCCAATTTGGGGTGTGTGGACAACAAGAAGGGTTGTTGAATCCTAGATTTTAATGATGAAATCAATTAATGAGGTTATGAACTAATAAGCATTTGAGATAAGTTATGCAAGAAAACTTCGATTATGGACTCGAAGTAGGAGAATCAGACATTGAGTCGGAAAGCATCATATTAGAGATTGAATGCCGGGTTAGAGGATTGGTTGACATGCCGAAGAATGGACCTATAAAATAACTTGCAAGGCACATGATGAACATGGAAAAGACCTTCCAAAGAATAGGAAGGATATTTCACTTAGAACCAAAAAAGACTGGTAGGGCCGAAATCAACGCTTAGGGGGGGGGGGGGGGGGTGGGTGTGGCTGTGCAAGGGGTGAAATTAGTGTTTTCATAAAAATTACGTCGATTGTGAAAATTTCGTTTGATAAAATTATATCAGAAAAAGTTTAACTTAAAAACATGTTCATCAGCATAGTAAGAGTAAGAAATTAGTTTGCAATATATTTAAAAAGCATAAAGTACATACAAACTAGATTTTATAGTGGTTCGGTCGTCTCGACCTACGTCCACTCCCGATTCCTCTTCACTCGAGACCATCGGCTTCCACTATTGATCTTCTTTCCAATGGGTGAAGATCAACTACCCTTACAACTCTTTCTCCATTTCACAGTCTTAGGAGAGAACTTTTACATCTCTCTTTTAGACCTCATTCCTCCCTTAGAAAACTTCTAACTCAAGGAGAAAGAGACTTTAAATCCTAAGAGAGTTTCCATTTTTTTTTCTCTAGTATTCTTTCCCATTTTTTTACTGAAATTCATACTTTTTCAAGCAAAAATAGCTAGGGTATTTATAGACCCTAAATAGCTTCAAAAATAGAACCAAAAAATATCTTATCCCGGGTTTCCTGGGTCCTAGTAGTACCACCGCCATTATTGGGTGGTCCCACCTCCTAACAGGCTGACAATTGGTAATACCATAGCCTGTCAGTTTGACACTAGACGGTACCATCGCTCAGTCTGACATTGACATTGGGTGGTACCACCACCTAGTCTAGTGGTACCAATACCCAATCTAGTGGTACCACCACCTGACACAGCTTGAGAGATTGTGTTTGGGAGGTACCACTGCCAAACCCTGCTATAAGTCACTAAATAGGTTAACAATAAGCCTAATTCAGCCCTGATTCAGGCTCAATTGGCCCCTAATTGAGTTGACATTATTTCATCCCAAAATTAACTCAATTGGTCCTAAACTATCTTGATCTAGACACATAATTACTGTTAGGATCAGGGTTGGCACTAAGAGAGGGGGGGTGAATTAGTGCAGCGGATAAAAACGTCAACTTCGTCAAATCTCTCGTACGATAAAATTCGTTTCTGACGTAAAACTGATTTCGAAAACTTAACTTGAAAGCATAGGTAAATGTATTGAACACAATAAGCTATTGAAGGGGTTTGCAGTAAGGTAATAGCAGGAAATAGAATATAAACCAGAGAAGACGGGAGTTTATAGTGGTTCGGTCAATCGTGACCTACATCCACTCCTCTGATTCCTCTTCCGTCGAGGCCACCGACATCCACTAACGATCTTCCTTTACTAGGCGAAGATCAACCTCCTTCTTACACCCCTCTTCTCCTTTTACCGGGTTTAGGAGACAACCCTTACAAGCACTCACTTTCCTCTCTAAACAGAATTCTAACATTTAGAATTTAGAGGAGGAAAATTCTAGAGATTGCAGCAATGTTTTCTCTCTTTTAATCTCTCTGTGTTTGTGTGCTTTAACCAGGGATGGGAGGGGTATTTATAGGCTTCAAGTTGATTCAAACTTGGAGCCTAAAAACATCTCATCCTGGGTTCCCCGGGCACGAGCGGTACCACCACCTGCGCTAGGCAGTACCATCGCCCAGGTCTAGCGGTACCACCACTTGGGGTAGAGTGCTGGGCGGTACCACCGCCCAGACTGGTGGTACCACTGCTTGGCACCCTGCCAGGGGTGGTACAACCGCCCAGACTAGCGGTACCACCGCCTGACACAGCCTCGAAGACAATGCCATGACGATGAATCTTCTTGGGGCACTGTTTGGGCTTCTTATTGGGCCCAACATAGTGATTACATAGGCCTAGCTGGACCCTAATTGGGTTGGCTCAAATTCAATCCCAATTACGTGCTAACTACGATTCCTAAGACATTCTAAGCTAAACGAATCCCTATGTCAATTCTTCCGGCGATCTTCCGGTGAACCTCCGACGAACTCTTGGCAATGTTCTGGCAAACTCCCGAAAAGCTCCTGGACTTCACGATGATCTTCTTGGTGAGTTCCGACAAGCTTCTCTGGCAAGCTCTGCGATTTCTCGGTTGGTTCCCGTAGAACTTCCAACGAACGTCCAGACTTCCGACGAACTCTCGAACTCCCAACGTGATCTCGATCTTGACTTCGAGACTTCATTTTGCTTCATGTCTTACTATTATAGTTAATCTTGCACATGTAAAACATACTTCGATCTAGACAATTAATCTTAAGCATCTAATCAAGTTGTCCGGCATGTCATTGGTCCCTCGACGCTTCATCCAATTATTCGACGCATCGTCCTCTCCTGCGGCCTATTGCCCAATTGGCCAGTTGACTCTGTAACTCCAATATCCTAGGCACAATACCCGCTCTTCTTGGCCTGATACCCGAGTCCATGGCCCGAAGCCTTCTGTCGATACGTCGACCAATCCACCGGCCCGACATCCAATCTTCTGACATATTCCTCCGGTCCAACATAAATTTTTCCTACTTTAATTGTCTCATCCTGATCGAAGCATCCTGCGTCACTCAAAACGCAGATTAAAACATAAACACATATTGATTATTTTCATCATCAAAATCTGAGATTCAACAATCTCCCCCTTTTTTATGATGACAACCAATCGACGGCGGAGTTAACCTTAACTCCCGGAGTTTAAACAAACTCCTCCTATCAATATGCCATATTGATAAAAACTCTTGGATTCACAAATCCAAGTAACATGTCATGATCAAATCATGACATACCAACAACATACTTCTCCCCCTTTGTCATCAACAAAAAGGAGAAGTACAATTCTCATGTGTTTAGAAGTAGGAGTTCAAATTATTGCATAATAAACATAATCTTCAGTTTTATCATCATGCAATTTTGCTATCATCATAGATATGCAAGGTAGTAAGATAGCAAGTTCTACAACATCAAGCTAGCAAAATTTATAATATTTTAGAACATCCAAGCTAGCAGTTTTGAGATGTTCAAGAAAGTAACTCTTGCTTCTTGAAATATGCAAATTTTTCAAGTTTTGCTAGATGTGCAAGTTAGCATTTGTGCCTCTTGAAATAGGGAAGATAGCACATTTGCTTCTTTTGAGATAGCAACTTTTTGCTTCTCTTTAGATCACAAGCTAGCAATTCTAGCAAATTTTACATCATGCAAGGTAGCAAATTTTTGTGATGTTCAAGATGTCAAGTTCTTCTCCTTGCAATATGTAAGCTAGCAAATATTTGCTTCCTTTGTTTGAGCTAGTAATTTTGCTTTCTTTGCAAAGTGCATGTTTCTAACTTTTGCAAGATGAGCTAGCGATATTTCTCCCCCTTTGCCAATGTCAAAAAGAAGGGAAGACCCTTTGCGTCAATTTCTAAATCATGACAAAGGTAAGTATTAATCTTATTTGTGCATCATTATATTTTCAAATTAAAACATGCACATTTTCAAAACCTTACATTTCATTTTTCATGCATGATACAAATAAATCAATCATCATTATGAGCATATCATACATGATATTCAAGCATTAAAATTTTTAAACATTTATCAACATGTTGATCATGATATCAAACATTCATCATTTAAAGCATTCATGATACACATCATATGCAATACATCATGTACATCATTATCATAAGTATTGCATGTATCATTATAAATTTATGAATATTTCATGCATTCATATCATCACATAAAGAATATCAAGAAGAATTAGTTGGGTGATGAGATAAACATTTCATGAATACAAGGAATTGCATAAATATCATATCATGAAAGATTTGAACATGTGAATACCAAAAGATATGATTTCTTTTTGAAAAACCTCCTCATAAATAATCGAAAGAAAATCTTAGGAGATCGATTAAACAAAAAATCTTGATTCATAATAAAATTTCATGTATCGAATATCGAGAAATCAAGATGATGATTCATAAAAAAAAATATATCACAAGTTATATTCAAGAGAAAAATCATCATTCATTTTGTCAAATCAATATTTCTTGGGTATGCATGATATCAAAATATGGTTTCAAATCTTCAACATATAACATACATAAATTCAAAAATCGAAAGGAGAAGGGAAGAATTCAAAGGTACAAAAATTTCAACCATCTCATAAACAAATGAAGGATCAAGTCATGAATCGAAAATTCCATGAATCATTTTGAAAAATCTCCTTTTAAATAATCGAGATAATCATCAAGGGAAATCTCATGTTATTCCAAGAAATCAAGATCATGATTTAATAGTTTTATCATAAAAACTATTTTAATCTATTTAAATTAAAATTTTAGCCCACAGTCAATTTTTATATCAAGAGATTCATCTTTTGCAATGTTTCACATTGGTAAAACATGTAAGTTAAACTATTAAGCCTCAAATTTTGATATAAACATGTTTGATTTTATGTAGTTTCTCAAATTATTAATTTCTCTTATATTTGATATGACATTCTCAAACTTAGAGGTGATAACTATAAGATATAAAAAGAGAGGATTCTCCTCCATTTATGGTGGATGGATATTAATTATACTATTTGGAAAGATGAACCACCTACAGTCACTAATACCAGCACTCCAACTGAGATCGCATTATATGAGCGATAGGAGCAATCCAATCAGCTCAGCGTGATGTTTATCAAGATTAAAATAACTGCTAGCATACATGGTTCTGTTGACCAGCATGAGAAGGTCCGAGACTTGCTACAAGCTATCGATGAGCAATTCGTCACTTCGGAAAAGGCACTAGAAAGTACCATAATAATAAAATTCTCATCCCTCGAACTCATCAACATCAAGGGTGTGTGTGAGCATATAATGCAAATGCTAGATATTGTAGCTCAACTTAAGAAACTCAAGGTTAATATGTCAGAATCCTTCTTGGTGCACTATATTCTGAACACACTTCCACATCAATACGGGTTATTTAAGATTTCATACAACACACATAAGGACAAATGGTCAATCAATGAATTAATGACCATGTGTGTTCAAGAAGAAGAGAGGCTAGTGATAAAACTAGGTGAGAGTGCATTGGTGGTAACCACTCTCGGGAAGAATAAAACTGATAAAAATCAAGCCAATCAGAAAGCTCATCAACAGTGAAAAGGTAAAATATCACCCCAAGCTGATATTAAGAAAGAAGCAAAATGTTTCTTTTGTAAAATGAAGGGACACTTGAAGTAGGAATGCACGAAATTCCAACAATGGCTTGAAAAGAAAGGTAAACCAACCTTGTTTATATGTTATGAATCTAATATGGTTAATGTTAATATTAATACCAGGTAGATTGAATCTAGATCAACAATCTATATTATAAACTCTTTGCAAGGTATGCAAAACCTAAGAAGCTAGTGAGAAGTGAGCAAAGCATCTTATCAGATAATAAGATGGGCTCACATATAGAGGCAATTGGAATATGCATTTTAATATTTTAAATTTAATAAATAGTTTTATTTTAAATTTTAAATTTTAATATTTTTAATTTTTATATCATGAGATTCATCTTTTGACATGTTTCACATTGGTAAAACATGCAATTTAAACTATTAAGCCAACATGTTTAATTTTATGTAATTTCTCAAACTATTAATTTCTCTTATATTTGATATGACATTCGCAAACTTAGGGATGATAACTATAAGATGTGAAAAGAGAGGATTCTCCTCCATTTATAGTGGATGGATATTGATTATACTATTAGGAAAGACGAACCACTTATAGTCACTAATACTAGTACTCCAACTAAGATCGCATTATATGAATGATAGGAGCAATCCAATCGGCTCAATGTGATGTTTATCAAGATTAAGATAACTGCTAGCATACGTGGTTCTGTTGACTAGCATAAAAAGGTCTGAGACTTGCTATAAGCTATCGATGAGCAATTAATCACTTCGGAAAAGGCACTAGAAAGTACCCTAATAATGAAATTTTCATCCCTCAAACTCGCCAACATAAAGGGCGTACGTGAGCATATAATGCAAATGCGAGATATTATAGCTCAACTTAAGAAACTCAAGGTTAATATGTCAAAATTCTTCTTGGTGCACTATATTCTGAACACCCTTCCACATCAATACGGGCCCTTTAAGATTTCATACAACACACGTAAGGACAAATGGTCAATCAATGAATTAATAACTATGTGTGTTTAAGAAGAAGAGAGGCTAGTGATAGAACTGGGTGAGAGTGCATTGGTGGTAACCACTCGTGGGAAGAATAAAACTAACAAAAATCAAGCCAATTAAAAAGCTCATCAATAGGGAAAAGGTAAAATACCACCCCAAGCTGATATCAAGAAAGAAGCAAAGTATTTCTTTGTAAAAAGAATGGACACTTGAAGAAGGAATGCATGAAATTCCAATAATGACATGATCAATGGGAGCGATCAGTTCAAGAACATAGTTTCTGCATATGATCATATAGAATCTCAACCTTCCACATCAAATGATAGATTGGTTATAGTTCATAGCACTCCTTAAGTACAAACTAGTGCTGAACAACCAATCAGTGAGATTCCATGAGTTGCTAATAGTATTCTAATAGATCAAGCAATTCAAGAATTACAACAAGCTCCCAAACAACTAGATGAATCACAAGTTCCTCAGGAAAACATTGGTATAACATTAAGAAGATTTACTAGAAATAAAAGATCAACAATTCCTAGTAATTATGTTATATATCTACAAGAATCTAACTATAATATTGAAGAAATGAGAGAATGAAGAAAAGCATACTTCAATTAGTATCATATGAAGTCTATTTATACATAGTGAAAGATAAGATTTCTTTAACTGAACAGAGAGATTGCCTCATACAGTTGAGGAAATCTCATCTACTATGCAGTTGAGGAAATCTCTCTATTATCAGAGGAAATCTCTCTGTTATCATGCCCCCGCAATATCGAGCTCCTGTCAAGGATACCGATCTTGGACCGATGCAACAAAAATAGTTTACGGGCTAGAGGCTTCATGAGTGAGTCTGCTAGTTGATCAGCCGTGTGGACATGAGAGACACAAAGTTGATGTCTGACAACTTGATCTTGAACGAAGTGAAAGTCGATGGCAATGTGTTTCATGCATGAGTGGAACACTGGATTGACATATAAGTAGGTAGCTCCAACATTATCACAATATATTGTAGGAGTATGGGTAGAGCTGACTTTGAGTTCCTTGAAGAGATTTGTGACCCAATTGAGTTCAGCAGCAGCGGTAGCAATACCACGATATTCAGCTTTAGTTATAGACTGGGCCATTATCTTTTGCTTCTTAGAACTCCAACTGATTGGATTAGACCCAAGAAAAACCACATATCCTGACGTGGAGGTTCTATCATCAAAGTTTCCCACCCAATCAGCATCAGCAAAGGCATGAAGATGAAGTTGAGTGGTTTTGCGAAGAAAGAGACCATGATTAAGGGTCCCTTTAAGATACCGCAAAATTCGTTTAACTGCAGACCAATGCATAGCAGAAGGCTGGTGCATGTATTGAGATAATTTATTGACTGCAAATGAGATATCTGGATGGGTGAGAGCCAAGTACTATAAGGAGCCAAGTACTTGTCGGTATTGAGTTGAGTCCATGATAGGGCTGTCATCACATAATTTGAGTGATTCACTAGTAGAGAGAGGAGTGGAAACTTCTTTCACATCCAGCATATTTGTCTTTGATAATAAGTCTTGAATATACTTTCTCTATGAGAGGAGGAGACCTGAGGATGTAAATGTTGCTTTCATTCCTAGAAAGTAGTAGGGTCCTAAATCTGAGGGAGAATCGATCAGCCAATTGCTTTAAAAATGTTTGAATCTCCAAGAGATCATTGCCTGTAACAATAATATTATCTACATATACTAGAAGATATATTATATTTCCATGTTGTTGTCATAGGAATAAAGAGGTATCAGACTTGGAGTTGATGAAGCCAACTGATATAAAAAACGATCCAAGTTTAGTATACCAAGCTCATGGAGCTTGACGGAGTCCATAAATGGCTTTTTGTAATTTGCAGACATATCTCGGATACTGGTGATGAACAAAGCCAAGGGGTTGCTGCATAAAGACATCTTCAGTTAAAGTCCCCTGTAAAAAGGCATTATTAACGTCTAGTTGTCGTAAGTGCCAGCCTCTGGAGACAAACTTAGAATAAGCCGAATTGTTGTGGGTTTAACTATAGGACTAAAAGTCTCTATGAAGTCAACTCCAAGTCATTGATGAAACCCTTTGGCTACTAATCGT